>NW_027675339.1:845000-890000 GCF_965601325.2 Salmo salar
ACCACCACTCCCCCTCACAGGAAAACTCCTGTGAGCTTCTTTCTGTCCCTTTCCACACTGCTAACGCAAGAGGAAGGACTGAAAAAGCATTTAACAGATTACTGTGAAGTAATATAATGATGATTCATGTTTATTATTACCTGTTTTTATGCTCATGTTTTGAAATTATACTTCATTAATATAACGATTATCAATAAGTCTGAACATTAATTCAGTCACCTCTAGTTGAGAAAAACGTATTTTCCAGGTACATTCATTGTCAAATTCATCAACCAGCATCGAGCCACTCTGCCTTCTCTCTCTAGTAGTCAACTCAGCCCTGGTAAAAAGCTGGTGTCGTCACTCTGCCTTCTCTCTCTAGTAGTCAACTCAGCCCCGGTAAAAAGCTGGTGTCGTCACTCTGCCTTCTCTCTCTAGTAGTCAACTCAGCCCCGGTAAAAAGCTGGTGTCGTCGCTCTGCCTTCTCTCTCTAGTAGTCAACTCAGCCCCGGTAAAAAGCTGGCGTCATCGCTCTGCCTTCTCCAGGGGCATGTTGAGGTAAATTTACTAACCGGGAGGGTTGAATGATGTAATTTATTGGTGGGCTGGAAGACGCACTCTTGTCTTTTCTATTCTGAGGTTGTTTACTCGCAATATCAGATATTAAGATTACTTTTTATAATAAATGTATACTGAGGTTCAATACCTGCTCTAGTCACTATTAATTTGCTCTCCTAAAAGCAACACAGCCCTAAAACGAGATATATAGCTAACTAAAGTTATGTTAATGAGTGACCATTTTAGAAAATCATGGGACATATAGTCTGTGGTTGCATGCTATTTTATGTCAATCATATTGCTGCTTGTAGCCTATAACTGATGCTTCGTGGTCTTATGCTGCCATCTATTGGAAATATTTAGCAATTAAAAGTTATTAATTCACATTCAGACGTTGGTGAGGCAGCTGAGAATAAACAAAATGGAATGTGTCCAGCCTACTTGAGGCGCCCCGAAAAAAATATTCAAAAGATTGGTCCTTGGATACAGAGGGGTTAAACACTAAAGTTACCGTCCATCTAGTGAAGAGAGGAGAACCGGACAGAGGTAGCCAGCATCCGTCAACGAGAGAGGGAGGATAGGATAACTAGGATGCTGCTGGTAGAGTAGCGAACTAGCTTACCTAGCTGTACCGACTAGCTAGGATAACTAGGATGCTGCTGGTAGAGTAGCTAGCTAGCTTACCTAGCTGTACCGACTAGCTAGGATAACTAGGATGCTGCTGGTAGAGTAGCTAGCTAGCTTACATAGCTGTACCGACTAGCTAGGATAACTAGGATGCTGCTGGTAGAGTAGCTAGCTAGCTTACCTAGCTGTACCGACTAGCTAGGATAACTAGGATGCTGCTGGTATAGTAGCTAGCTAGCTTACCTAGCAGTACTGACTAGCTAGGATAACTAGGATGCTGCTGGTATAGTAGCTAGCTAGCTTACCCAGCTGTTCCGACTAGCTAGGATAACTAGGATGCTGCTGGTAGAGTAGCGAACTAGCTTACCTAGCTGTTCCAACTAGCTAGGATAACTAGGATGCTGCTGGTAGAGTAGCTAGCTAGCTTACCTAGCTGTACCGACTAGCTAGGATAACTAGGATGCTGCTGGTAGAGTAGCTAGCTAGCTTACATAGCTGTACCGACTAGCTAGGATAACTAGGATGCTGCTGGTAGAGTAGCTAGCTAGCTTACCTAGCTGTACCGACTAGCTAGGATAACTAGGATGCTGCTGGTATAGTAGCTAGCTAGCTTACCTAGCAGTTCTGACTAGCTAGGATAACTAGGATGCTGCTGGTATAGTAGCTAGCTAGCTTACCCAGCTGTTCCGACTAGCTAGGATAACTAGGATGCTGCTGGTAGAGTAGCTAGCTAGCTTACCCAGCTGTACCGACTAGCTAGGATAACTAGGATGCTGCTGGTAGGGTAGCTAGCTAGCTAGCTTACCCAGCTGTACCGACTAGCTTGGATAACTAGGATGCTGCTGGTAGAGATGCTAGCTAGCTTACCTAGCTGTACCAACTAGCTTGGATAACTAGGATGCTGCTGGTAGAGTAGCTAGCTAGCTTACCCAGCTGTACCGACTAGCTAGGATAACTAGGATGCTGCTGGTAGAGTAGCTAGCTAGCTTACCTAGCTGTACCGACTAGCTAGGATAACTAGGATGCTGCTGGTATAGTAGCTAGCTAGCTTACCTAGCTGTACCGACAAGCTAGGATAACTAGGATGCTGCTGGTAGAGTAGCTAGCTAGCTTACCTAGCTGTACCGACTAGCTAGGATAACTAGGATGCTGCTGGTAGAGTAGCTAGCTAGCTTACCTAGCTGTAACGACTAGCTAGGATAAATAGGATGCTGCTGGTAGAGTAGCTAGCTAGCTTACCTAGCTGTAACGACTAGCTAGGATAACTAGGATGCTGCTGGTAGAGTAGCTAGTTAGCTTACCCAGCTGTTCTAACTAGCTAGGATAACTAGGATGCTGCTGGTAGAGTAGCTAGCTAGCTTACCCAGCTGTACCGACTAGCTAGGATAACTAGGATGCTGCTGGTAGAGTAGCTAGCTAGCTTACCCAGCTGTACCGACTAGCTAGGATAACTAGGATGCTGCTGGTAGAGTAGCTAGCTAGCTAGCTTACCCAGCTGTACCGACTAGCTTGGATAACTAGGATGCTGCTGGTAGAGTAGCTAGTTAGCTTACCCAGCTGTTCCAACTAGCTAGGATAACTAGGATGCTGCTGGTAGAGTAGCTAGCTAGCTTACCCAGCTGTACCGACTAGCTAGGATAACTAGGATGCTGCTGGTAGAGTAGCTAGCTAGCTTACCCAGCTGTACCGACTAGCTAGGATAACTAGGATGCTGCTGGTAGGGTAGCTAGCTAGCTAGCTTACCCAGCTGTACCTACTAGCTTGGATAACTAGGATGCTGCTGGTAGAGATGCTAGCTAGCTTACCTAGCTGTACCGACTAGCTAGGATAACTAGGATGCTGCTGGTAGAGTAGCTAGCTAGCTTACCTAGCTGTACCGACTAGCTAGGATAACTAGGATGCTGCTGGTAGAGTAGCTAGCTAGCTTACCTAGCTTTACCGACTAGCTTGGCTAGCTAGCAGGACGTTCGTCTGTCGTTTGTCTCGATGATGATGACGAATCCGGTGAACCACAAAATGAAACAAGGATAGAGAGTGAAAAGGATCTGGCTACACTCATCCTGTCCCTGACCGTAAAGCAAAAAGCTAATTGAACAATAAAGTTTGGCGTTTCAACACTGTAACAAACTCCATCGTTATTCCCCAAAATTTACCTTAGTCCACTCTGCGCGTAACCGGACAATATTCTTGGTGCCACACCGGACGTGGACTCGGACAGTTCCAGAACGCGGACTTGAGCAGTGCAACACAATCAACTAAGCCCAGTCTTTACAGTGGGTTACATTAGTAATATTCATTTTTTATTATTATGTTAAACAAACGTTCCACTTTTTTTATAACAATATTTTGAGATCTAGGCCCATATCCACAAAGCGTCTCAGAGTAGAGAAGTGGTCGTATAAGTGCTGAGAATAAAGACATTTGACACTTCGGGGAATAAATTAAAGCTATGCATGAAATCTCTAGTCCCACCTAGTCAGCAGATATTTAGAACACCTCGTGAGCTGTCCTAAGTAGTTAAGAGTTAACAGCAGGTGTCTTGATAATACTATAGAACAATGCAGTGAGTCAGTGGTTCCTGAGCCACATGTAAATGCTTTGTAGTAGTTAAAATAATGTTTTGATATTTGATATGATCAATCCATAAATAATATATGTCCTGTGCTTTTGGCAATGATTTATGTATAATACTTATGTATAACAAGTGATACCATGTATGTCTCCAAAGCATTTTGTCTTCATTTTGGCAGATTAATTTATGCTAATTTCCCAAGATTAACTCAGGTTTTTTTCGCCCAGCGATTAAGGAGTTGGAGCTGTGGCAGGAGTTGGACCTGTGGCTGAAAGGTGGCTGGTTTGAATCCCGGGCCGGGCGCTGGAAAAAACAGGAGGAATTGATCTGACCACTGGAGGGCTGCTGGGTTCACATCCTCAAAACATTCACCTTTCATTGATCAGAACTCTAGAGGTTCTTCTTCACTGAACCCCAAAATATATATCACTTTTAGTGGTTCCATATATTAAGGAAGTGATAGAAGCCTTTTTGGTTCTATAAGGAACCTTCTTTTCTAAGAGTGTAAAATGAACACGTTTTTCTTTTGATTATTTAATTATCTACATCATGTTATTTCAAGATATCCCTTTGGAGCGCAACATCACGTTGTTAAAAAATAATCCTAAATTGGGCGTGGCTATAAATTAGGCAAATTGAAGGCATCTCGGGCGTAATATGTGTTCGATGAAAATGAACATTGTATGCAATGTTGTAGGCAACATTATTGGCAAGGGACTTGATGCCTACTATGCTAAAGCTATTTAGAGTTGTTAAACGGGTGTGAAGAGTGTGTTGATATAACGGTAATATTGTCAAAATTCTTATTGTAACAACGATCATAATTGGTAAAGAAAATATGCATTCCATTATATTAGGCAATAATTAATAGTAGGCAAAGTGGTTGTGTCATGTGAAAATTCTATGAAAAGTCTTACATTGCAACGAGTACAGTCAGGGTGCCGTGGAGCCCCTGCAGTACCTCCACAGACCCCGGATTGAGAACCCCTGATTTAGCAGATGCTCTTATCCAGAGAGATTTACAATAAGTGCGTTCATCTTAATATATATTTGGGAATAAACGTAAAAAATTCTTCATAAAAGGATATGAACTATGACCTGTCCACCAGACATGATACCGTGTAGTGCTTCTGATCCAGTTTCTACTGGTCTGACTGAGGATATGAACTCTGACCTGTCCACCAGACGTGATACCTTGTAGTGCTGCTGATCCAGTTTCTACTGGTCTGACTGAGGATATGAACTCTGACCTGTTCACCAGACGTGATACCTTGTTGTGCTGCTGATATAGTTTCTACTGGTCTGACTGAGGATATGAACTCTGACCCGTTCACCAGACGTGATACCTTGTCCCGAAACTGTAGTTTCAACTCCCTCCCTCCCTCTCTCTCTCTCCCTCCCTCTCTCTCTCTCCCTCCCTCCCTCCCAATCCATCCCTCTTTCTCCCTCACTCAACCTCTGAATGCTCAACTATGAAAAGCAACCTGACATTTACTCCTGAGGTGCTGACCTGTTGCAACCACTATAACCACTGTGATTATTATTTCACCCTGCTGGTCATCTAGGAACATTTGAACATCTTGAAGAACGATCTGGCCTTAATGGCCATGTACTCTTATAATCTCCACCCGGCACAGCCAGAAGAGGACTTGCCACCCCTCATAGCCTGGTTCCTCTCTACCCAGCACAGCCAGAAGAGGACTAGCCACCCCTCAGAGCCTGGTTCCTCTCTACCCAGCACAGCCAGAAGAGGACTGGCCACCCCTCATAGCCTGGTTCCTCTCTACCCAGCACAGCCAGAAGAGGACTAGCCACCCCTCAGAGCCTGGTTCCTTTCTACCCAGCACAGCCAGAAGAGGACTGGCCACCCCTCATAGCCTGGTTCCTCTCTACCCAGCACAGCCAGAAGAAGACTTGCCACCCCTCATAGCCTGGTTCCTCTCTACCCAGCACAGCCAGAAGAGGACTAGCCACCCCTCAGAGCCTGGTTCCTCTCTACCCAGCACAGCCAGAAGAGGACTGGCCACCCCTCATAGCCTGGTTCCTCTCTACCCAGCACAGCCAGAAGAGGACTAGCCACCCCTCAGAGCCTGGTTCCTCTCTACCCAGCACAGCCAGAAGAGGACTAGCCACCCCTCAGAGCCTGGTTCCTCTCTACCCAGCACAGCCAGAAGAGGACTGGCCACCCCTCATAGCCTGGTTCCTCTCTACCCAGCACAGCCAGAAGAGGACTGGCCACCCCTCATAGCCTGGTTCCTCTCTACCCAGCACAGCAGAAGAGGACTGGCCACCCCTCATAGCCTGGTTCCTCTCTACCCAGCACAGCCAGAAGAGGACTGGCCACCCCTCAGAGCCTGGTTCCTCTCTACCCAGCACAGCCAGAAGAGGACTGGCCACCCCTCATAGCCTGGTTCCTCTCTACCCAGTACAGCCAGAAGAGGACTGGCCACCCCTCATAGCCTGGTTCCTCTCTACCCAGCACAGCCAGAAGAGGACTGGCCACCTCTCATAGCCTGGTTCCTCTCTACCCAGCACAGCCAGAAGAGGACTGGCCACCCCAATGACGTGTTTCTGCCAATGAGCTTCAAATCAAATCAAATTGTATTTGATAAAAAATAAAATAATAATAATAACAATAAAATAACGATAACGAGACTATAAGGAGTACCAGTACTGAGTCAATATGCAGGGGTACCAGGTAGTTGAGGTAATAATGAGACTATTAGGAGTACCCATACTGAGTCAATGTGCAGGGGTACCAGGTAGTTGAGGTAATAATGAGACTATAAGGAGTACCAGTACTGAGTCAATATGCAGGGGTACCAGGTAGTTGAGGTAATAATGAGACTATAAGGAGTACCCATACTGAGTCAATGTGCAGGGGTACCTGGTAGTTGAGGTAATAATGAGACTATAAGGAGTACCAGTACTGAGTCAATATGCAGGGGTACCAGGTAGTTGAGGTAATAATGAGACTATAAGGAGTACCAGTACTGAGTCAATATGCAGGGGTACCAGGTAGTTGAGGTAATAATGAGACTATAAGGAGTACCAGTACTGAGTCAATGTGCAGGGTACCAGGTAGTTGAGGTAATAATGAGACTATAAGGAGTACCAGTACTGAGTCAATGTGCAGGGGTACCAGGTAGTTGAGGTAATAATGAGGCTATAAGGAGTACCAGTACTGAGTCAATGTGCAGGGGTACCAGGTAGTTGAGGTAATAATGAGACTATAAGGAGTACCAGTACTGAGTCAATATGCAGGGGTACCAGGTAGTTGAGGTAATAATGAGGCTATAAGGAGTACCAGTACTGAGTCAATGTGCAGGGGTACCAGGTAGTTGAGGTAATAATGAGACTATAAGGAGTACCAGTACTGAGTCAATATGCAGGGGTACCAGGTAGTTGAGGTAATAATGAGACTATAAGGAGTACCAGTACTGAGTCAATGTGCAGGGTACCAGGTAGTTGAGGTAATAATGAGACTATAAGGAGTACCAGTACTGAGTCAATGTGCAGGGGTACCAGGTAGTTGAGGTAATAATGAGACTATAAGGAGTACCAGTACTGAGTCAATGTGCAGGGGTACCAGGTAGTTGAGGTAATAATGAGGCTATAAGGAGTACCAGTACTGAGTCAATGTGCAGGGGTACCAGGTAGTTGAGGTAATAATGAGACTATAAGGAGTACCAGTACTGAGTCAATGTGCAGGGGTACCAGGTAGTTGAGGTAATAATGAGACTATAAGGAGTACCAGTACTGAGTCAATGTGCAGGGGTACCAGGTAGTTGAGGTAATAATGAGGCTATAAGGAGTACCAGTACTGAGTCAATGTGCAGGGGTACCAGGTAGTTGAGGTAATAATGAGACTATAAGGAGTACCAGTACTGAGTCAATGTGCAGGGGTACCAGGTAGTTGAGGTAATAATGAGACTATAAGGAGTACCAGTACTGAGTCAATGTGCAGGGGTACCAGGTAGTTGAGGTAATAATGAGACTATAAGGAGTACCAGTACTGAGTCAATGTGCAGGGGTACCAGGTAGTTGAGGTAATAATGAGGCTATAAGGAGTACCAGTACTGAGTCAATGTGCAGGGGTACCAGGTAGTTGAGGTAATAATGAGACTATAAGGAGTACCAGTACTGAGTCAATGTGCAGGGGTACCAGGTAGTTGAGGTAATAATGAGACTATAAGGAGTACCAGTACTGAGTCAATGTGCAGGGGTACCAGGTAGTTGAGGTAATAATGAGACTATAAGGAGTACCAGTACTGAGTCAATGTGCAGGGGTACCAGGTAGTTGAGGTAATAATGATACTATAAGGAGTACCAGTACTGAGTCAATGTGCAGGGGTACCAGGTAGTTGAGGTAATAATGAGGCTATAAGGAGTACCAGTACTGAGTCAATGTGCAGGGGTACCAGGTAGTTGAGGTAATAATGAGACTATAAGGAGTACCAGTACTGAGTCAATGTCCAGGGGTACCAGGTAGTTGAGGTAATAATGAGACTATAAGGAGTACCAGTACTGAGTCAATGTGCAGGGGTACCAGGTAGTTGAGGTAATAATGATGCTATAAGGAGTACCAGTACTGAGTCAATGTGCAGGGGTACCAGGTAGTTGAGGTAATAATGAGACTATAAGGAGTACCAGTACTGAGTCAATGTGCAGGGGTACCAGGTAGTTGAGGTAATAATGAGACTATAAGGAGTACCAGTACTGAGTCAATGTGCAGGGGTACCAGGTAGTTGAGGTAATAATGATGCTATAAGGAGTACCAGTACTGAGTCAATGTGCAGGGGTACCAGGTAGTTGAGGTAATAATGAGACTATAAGGAGTACCAGTACTGAGTCAATGTGCAGGGGTACCAGGTAGTTGAGATAATAATGAGACTATAAGGAGTACCAGTACTGAGTCAATGTGCAGGGGTACCAGGTAGTTGAGGTAATAATGAGACTATAAGGAGTACCCATACTGAGTCAATGTGCAGGGGTACCAGGTAGTTGAGGTAATAATGAGACTATAAGGAGTACCCATACTGAGTCAATGTGCAGGGGTACCAGGTAGTTGAGGTAATAACGAGACTATAAGGAGTACCAGTACTGAGTCAATGTGCAGGGGTACCAGGTAGTTGAGGTAATAATGAGACTATAAGGAGTACCCATACTGAGTCAATGTGCAGGGTACCAGGTAGTTGAGGTAATAATGAGACTATAAGGAGTACCAGTACTGAGTCAATGTGCAGGGGTACCAGGTAGTTGAGGTAATAATGAGACTATAAGGAGTACCAGTACTGAGTCAATGTGCAGGGGTACCAGGTAGTTGAGGTAATAATGAGACTATAAGGAGTACCAGTACTGAGTCAATGTGCAGGGGTACCAGGTAGTTGAGGTAATAATGATACTATAAGGAGTACCAGTACTGAGTCAATGTGCAGGGGTACCAGGTAGTTGAGGTAATAATGAGACTATAAGGAGTACCAGTACTGAGTCAATGTGCAGGGGTACCAGGTAGTTGAGGTAATAATGAGACTATAAGGAGTACCAGTACTGAGTCAATGTGCAGGGGTACCAGGTAGTTGAGGTAATAATGAGGCTATAAGGAGTACCAGTACTGAGTCAATGTGCAGGGTACCAGGTAGTTGAGGTAATAATGAGACTATAAGGAGTACCAGTACTGAGTCAATGTGCAGGGGTACCAGGTAGTTGAGGTAATAATGAGACTATAAGGAGTACCCATACTGAGTCAATGTGCAGGGGTACCAGGTAGTTGAGGTAATAATGAGACTATAAGGAGTACCAGTACTGAGTCAATGTGCAGGGGTACCAGGTAGTTGAGGTAATAATGAGACTATAAGGAGTACCAGTACTGAGTCAATGTGCAGGGGTACCAGGTAGTTGAGGTAATAATGAGACTATAAGGAGTACCAGTACTGAGTCAATGTGCAGGGGTACCAGGTAGTTGAGGTAATAATGAGACTATAAGGAGTACCAGTACTGAGTCAATGTGCAGGGGTACCAGGTAGTTGAGGTAATAATGAGACTATAAGGAGTACCAGTACTGAGTCAATGTGCAGGGGTACCAGGTAGTTGAGGTAATAATGAGACTATAAGGAGTACCAGTACTGAGTCAATGTGCAGGGGTACCAGGTAGTTGAGGTAATAATGAGACTATAAGGAGTACCAGTACTGAGTCAATGTGCAGGGTACCAGGTAGTTGAGCTAATAATGAGACTATAAGGAGTACCAGTACTGAGTCAATGTGCAGGGGTACCAGGTAGTTGAGGTAATAATGAGACTATAAGGAGTACCAGTACTGAGTCAATGTGCAGGTGTACCAGGTAGTTGAGGTAATAATGAGACTATAAGGAGTACCAGTACTGAGTCAATGTCCAGGGGTACCAGGTAGTTGAGGTAATAATGATACTATAAGGAGTACCAGTACTGAGTCAATGTGCAGGGGTACCAGGTAGTTGAGGTAATAATGAGACTATAAGGAGTACCAGTACTGAGTCAATGTGCAGGGGTACCAGGTAGTTGAGGTAATAATGAGGCTATAAGGAGTACCAGTACTGAGTCAATGTGCAGGGGTACCAGGTAGTTGAGGTAATAATGAGGCTATAAGGAGTACCAGTACTGAGTCAATGTCCAGGGGTACCAGGTAGTTGAGGTAATAATGAGACTATAAGGAGTACCAGTACTGAGTCAATGTGCAGGGGTACCAGGTAGTTGAGGTAATAATGAGACTATAAGGAGTACCAGTACTGAGTCAATGTGCAGGGGTACCAGGTAGTTGAGGTAATAATGAGACTATAAGGAGTACCAGTACTGAGTCAATGTGCAGGGTACCAGGTAGTTGAGGTAATAATGAGACTATAAGGAGTACCAGTACTGAGTCAATGTGCAGGGTACCAGGTAGTTGAGGTAATAATGAGACTATAAGGAGTACCAGTACTGAGTCAATGTGCAGGGTACCAGGTAGTTGAGGTAATAATGAGGCTATAATTGAGGTAATATGTAAATGTAGGTAGATGTAAAAGTGACTAGGCAATCAGGATAGAGATTACATGTCCTCGTCCAGGGATTGCACACACACACACACACACACACACACACACACACACACACACACACACACACACACACACACACACACACACACACACACACACACACACACACACACACACACACACACACACACACACACACACACACACACACACACACACACAGGGAGGGAATATTGTGTTTGTTTAATATTGTTTTAGGACTATATAAATGGATAAAAGGATTAGCCTATGGATTATGAAAACAACCAAAAGAAATGTGAAAATGTGAGAGGAGAAATGACTAGAGACAGTGTTGTTTAACTCACAGACCAATGAGTTCTTCTTACCTTTGTTCAGTAGAAAAGTCTCCCTCTCTAAACAGTATAGGTAGACCCATAGACTTGTCACTCTTCATGGACACACAGCTGGGAACAGGGGAGGCTGGTCTCTCCTGCTTGATTGGTCTTCAACACAACAGAGACAAACATTACATCTCTCTTCTACTCTGAGCTCAGATGGGGAAACAAGTGTTTCATTCCAAAACGCTAAATATCCATTTTCAGAAATGTTGCGAAATGTAATTTTATTCTTTAAAGAAATTATTAAACCACTACAAGGCTTTATAAAGGCTTTTAACGTTTGTAATTTCCACTTCAAAATGTCAGACTTTATTTGATGGAAAAAAATGGATCAACCACTATAAAAAATGTCCCTCAATTTACAATCCACACGAACAAACACATTTGCTGCTGTTTTCCTGCTGTGAGAAACTGGGTCAAATTAAGAGATGGCATCTGTAAGTGCATTCATCTAAAGATATCTAGGTGAGACAACCACATATCACAGTCAAATATACAGGATACCAACATTCCATTCCTGTTAAACAATGGATATACAGCATTTAGCAACAAAACACATTTTCACACACACATCTAAAATCTAGAACAAAATAGTCAGCTCACCTCTTAGCTTTGGTATCATGTCCCCCAGAGACACTCATTTTAGAGGCAGGGCCCCCCTCCTCTCTCTCCCCAGAGACACTCATTTTAGAGACAGGGTCCCCCTCCTCTCTCTCCCCAGAGAGACTCATTTTAGAGGCAGGACCCCCCTCCTCTCTCTCCCCAGAGACACTCATTTTAGAGGCAGGGTCCCCCTCCTTTCTCTCCCCAGAGACACTCATTTTAGAGCAGTGACCCCTAAACAGAGATCCAACATGTTGGTTGTGGTTAACACAGTGACAACTAAACAGAGATCCAGCATGTTGGTTGTGGTTAACACAGTGACCCCTAAACAGAGATCCAGCATGTTGGTTGTGATTAACACAGTAACAACTAAACAGAGATCCAGCATGTTGGTTGTGGTTAACACAGTGACAACTAATTATTGAATGTAAATTGTTCTCATTTATTCATTCTCTTAGAAATAAAACATTTCCTAACAGATACATCCAAACAGTCAGGTGATTTAATGCATCACGTGAACATGTAATCCTGACTGATATTTGCCACCTCATCTCCATGTTTAGTGTCAATAATAATAATAATAATAACAATAATAATAATAATAATAATAATAATAATAATAATTGTAATAATAATAATAATAATAATAACAATAATATAATGTGTCACTCTTCGTTAAGGCAGGGGTTCCCAGATGTGCTTGGTGACCCACCAACGGAGGTGTTTTTGAGTTGGGTTGAACGGTGAAAACCAAACCATCTGACATGGATAATCCTGTGTTCTGATGCTCTAACATGATAACAACATCAGTGGGGGCCTAATTGTCTAGCTTTTATTCAGCTGATTGAAAATTATCAAAGATTATATGCTATAATTGAAAAAGTCCATTATCTTTTCTACATACTTTCTATTTGGTTTTAGTCGTTTAATAAGTTAATACTGAAAACATTTGTTTTTGGCAATGTCATCCCTCGACCCACCTGTACCCCTGCCGTGATCCACAAGTGGTCCTGACAGAGTTCACATAGGCTACCAGTAGCAGGACTCATCACCTTCAAGTCAGTTTCATTCTAAATAACTGAGCATGTAGCAATATTATCTAAACATTTCCTACAGAGACCATCAGGTCATCATCAATATAAAGGATATTATCTAAACATTTCCTACAGAGACCATCAGGTCATCATCAATATAAAGGATATTATCTAAACATTTCCTACAGAGACCATCAGGTCATCATCAATATAAAGGATATTATCTAAACATTTCCTACAGAGACCATCAGGTCATCATCAATATAAAGGATATTATCTAAACATTTCCTACAGAGACCATCAGGTCATCATCAATATAAAGGATATTATCTAAACATTTCCTACAGAGACCATCAGGTCATCATCAATATAAAGGATATTATCTAAACATTTCCTACAGAGACCATCAGGTCATCATCAATATAAAGGATATTATCTAAACATTTCCTACAGAGACCATCAGGTCATCATCAATATAAAGGATATTATCTAAACATTACCTACAGAGACCATCAGGTCATCATCAATATAAAGGATATTTAAAAACATTACCTACAGAGACCATCAGGTCATCATCAATATAAAGGATATTATCTAAACATTTCCTACAGAGACCATCAGGTCATCATCAATATAAAGGATATTATCTAAACATTTCCTACAGAGACCATCAGGTCATCATCAATATAAAGGATATTATCTAAACATTTCCTACAGAGACCATCAGGTCATCATCAATATAAAGGATATTATGTAAACATTTCCTACAGAGACCATCAGGTCATCATCAATATAAAGGATATTATCTAAACATTTCCTACAGAGACCATCAGGTCGTTCATCAATATAAAGGATATTATCTAAACATTTCCTACAGAGACCATCAGGTCATCATCAATATAAAGGATATTATCTAAACATTTCCTACAGAGACCATCAGGTCATCATCAATATAAAGGATATTATCTAAACATTTCCTACAGAGACCATCAGGTCATCATCAATATAAAGGATATTATCTAAACATTTCCTTCAGAGACCATCAGGTCATCATCAATATAAAGGATATTATCTAAACATTTCCTACAGAGACCATCAGGTCATCATCAATATAAAGGATATTATCTAAACATTTCCTACAGAGACCATCAGGTCATCATCAATATAAAGGATATTATCTAAACATTTCCTACAGAGACCATCAGGTCATCATCAATATAAAGGATATTATCTAAACATTTCCTACAGAGACCATCAGGTCATCATCAATATAAAGGATATTATCTAAACATTACCTACAGAGACCATCAGGTCATCATCAATATAAAGGATATTATCTAAACATTTCCTACAGAGACCATCAGGTCATCATCAATATAAAGGATATTATCTAAACATTTCCTACAGAGACCATCAGGTCATCATCAATATAAAGGATATTATCTAAACATTTCCTACAGAGACCATCAGGTCATCATCAATATAAAGGATATTATCTAAACATTTCCTACAGAGACCATCAGGTCATCATCAATATAAAGGATATTATCTAAACATTTCCTACAGAGACCATCAGGTCATCATCAATATAAAGGATATTATCTAAACATTTCCTACAGAGACCATCAGGTCATCATCAATATAAAGGATATTATCTAAACATTTCCTACAGAGACCATCAGGTCATCATCAATATAAAGGATATTATCTAAACATTTCCTTCAGAGACCATCAGGTCATCATCAATATAAAGGATATTATCTAAACATTTCCTACAGAGACCATCAGGTCATCATCAATATAAAGGATATTATCTAAACATTTCCTACAGAGACCATCAGGTCATCATCAATATAAAGGATATTATCTAAACATTACCTACAGAGACCATCAGGTCATCATCAATATAAAGGATATTATCTAAACATTTCCTACAGAGACCATCAGGTCATCATCAATATAAAGGATATTATCTAAACATTTCCTACAGAGACCATCAGGTCATCATCAATATAAAGGATATTATCTAAACATTTCCTACAGAGACCATCAGGTCATCATCAATATAAAGGATATTATCTAAACATTACCTACAGAGACCATCAGGTCATCATCAATATAAAGGATATTATCTAAACATTTCCTACAGAGACCATCAGGTCATCATCAATATAAAGGATATTATCTAAACATTACCTACAGAGACCATCAGGTCATCATCAATATAAAGGATATTATCTAAACATTTCCTACAGAGACCATCAGGTCATCATCAATATAAAGGATATTATCTAAACATTACCTTCAGAGACCATCAGGTCATCATCAATATAAAGGATATTATCTAAACATTTCCTACAGAGACCATCAGGTCATCATCAATATAAAGGATATTATCTAAACATTTCCTTCAGAGACCATCAGGTCATCATCAATATAAAGGATATTATCTAAACGTTTCCTACAGAGACCATCAGGTCATCATCAATATAAAGGATATTATCTAAACATTTCCTACAGAGACCATCAGGTCATCATCAATATAAAGGATATTATCTAAACATTTCCTACAGAGACCATCAGGTCATCATCAATATAAAGGATATTATCTAAACATTTCCTACAGAGACCATCAGGTCATCATCAATATAAAGGATATTATCTAAACATTTCCTACGGAGACCATCAGGTCATCATCAATATAAAGGATATTATCTAAACATTTCCTACGGAGACCATCAGGTCATCATCAATATAAAGGATATTATCTAAACATTTCCTACAGAGACCATCAGGTCATCATCAATATAAAGGATATTATCTAAACATTTCCTACAGAGACCATCAGGTCATCATCAATATAAAGGATATTATCTAAACATTTCCTACAGAGACCATCAAGTCATCATCAATATAAAGGATATTATCTAAACATTTCCTACAGAGACCATCAGGTCATCATCAATATAAAGGATATTTAAAAACATTTCCTACAGAGACCATCAGGTCATCATCAATATAAAGGATATTTAAAAACATTTCCTACAGAGACCATCAGGTCGTTCAGCAATATAAAGGATCATATCTCAAGCCTACTCTGTCTATTGAATGTTTATATAAAGGATATTTAAAAACATAATAATGATTAGCCTAGACTTACCAGAGTCTGTCTGTCTTTCCTTCAAATCAACACAACACAGGAAATCAAATATTTTCTGACGCTCTTGCAGAGGAAGTAGTCTATATTACAAACTTCAAAATCCTTTTTATATTAATCTCAAATACACTACAATTTTTAAATTCCCTACATGGCAGGAAAGTTCTCATGCAAAAGGTTATACAATTCAGATCCTGTACAGAGTTTGTCTTTGGTTTCGGGAAGGCTGAAAGATAACATTGAAATCCCCCCAAGTATTGCAAACAGGATGTTAACTTAGTCACAAGGTTGGGCTAACTACAGTAGTGTTGCAAAATCCTTTACACCCCACTCTTCCCCATCAGTCTTAAGAACAAAACATGTGGTTTAATGTAGATACATTTAGATACAACAGAAACAACATGTGGTATTCTCAACTTCTCTTTTAACAGAACAGAGACATTTCAGAGGAAAGGCTGGTGGGAAGTGTTATAGGAGGACGGGTTCATTTTTATGGCTGAAATGGAATAAATAAATGAATTCCATTTATTCCATTCCAGTCTTTACACTGAGCCTGTCCTCATATTGCTCCTCCACCAGCCTCCTCTGGTTTGTATGTGAAAGTATGCAGGAATTCATGTTGTTGTGGAGGGAAGTTATATTTAAACAAAATACTTTTAAAAGGTATAATGCAGCCGTAAAAATAAAATAAAATCAGACAGTAGAATCAGACCTGCTCCCTGACTTTTAACACTAGAATCAGTCCTATATGATAATATCAGTTTTTACCTTTATTTAACTAGGCAAATCAGTTGAGAAAAAATTCTTATTTTCAATGACGGCCTACGAACAGTGGGTTAACTGCCTTGTTCAGGGGCAGAACGACAGATTTTTACCTTCTCAGCTCAGGGATTCGATCCAGCAACCTTTCAAGTACTGGCTCAACACTCTAACCATTTGGCTACCTGCCGCCTCTACACTCGAACCACTAGACTACCTGCCGCCTCTACACTCTAACCACTAGACTACCTGCCACCTCTACACTCTAACCACTAGGCTACCTGCCACCTCTACACTCTAACCACTAGGCTACCTGCCGTCCCCCACTCTAACCACTAGGCTACCTGCCGCCTCTCCACTCTAACCACTAGGCTACCTGCCGCCCCTCCACTCTAACCACTAGGCTACCTGCCGTCCCTCCACTCTAACCACTAGGCTACCTGCCGCCTCCACACTCTAACCACTAGGCTACCTGCCGCCTCTCCACTCTAACCACTAGGCTACCTGCCGCCTCTACACTCTAACCACTAGGCTTCCTGCCGTCCCTCCACTCTAACCACTAGGCTACCTGCCGCCCCTCCACTCTAACCACTAGGCTACCTGCCGCCTCTCCACTCTAACCACTAGGCTACCTGCCGCCTCTACACTCTAACCACTAGGCTTCCTGCCGCCCCTCCACTCTAACCACTAGGCTACCTGCCGCCTCTACACTCTAACCACTAGGCTACCTGCCTCCCCTCCACTCTAACCACTAGGCTACCTGCCGCCTCTACACTCTAACCACTAGGCTACCTGCTGCCCCTCCACTCTAACCACTAGGCTACCTGCCGCCCCTCCACTCTAACCACTAGGCTACCTGCCACCCCTCCACTCTAACCACTAGGCTACCTGCCGCCCCTCCACTCTAACCACTAGGCTACCTGCCACCCCTCCACTCTAACCACTAGGCTCCCTGCCCCCCCTCCACTCTAACCACTAGGCTACCTGCCACCCCTACACTCTAACCACTAGGCTACATGCCGCCTCTACACTCTAACCACTAGGCTACCTGCCGTCCCTCCACTCTAACCACTAGACTACCTGCCGTCCCTCCACTCTAACCACTAGGCTACCTGCCGCCCCTACACTCTAACCACTAGACTACCTGCCGTCCCTACACTCTAACCACTAGGCTACCTGCCCCCCCTCCACTCTAACCACTAGGCTACCTGCCGTCCCTCCACTCTAACCACTAGGCTACCTGCCGTCCCTCCACTCTAACCACTAGGCTACCTGCCGCCTCTACACTCTAACCACTAGGCTACCTGCCGCCTCTGCACTCTAACCACTAGGCTACCTGCCGCCTCTACACTCTAACCACTAGGCTACCTGCCGCCTCTGCACTCTAACCACTAGACTACCTGCCGTCCCTACACTCTAACCACTAGGCTACCTGCCCCCCCTCCACTCTAACCACTAGGCTACCTGCCACCCCTCCACTCTAACCACTAGGCTACCTGCCGCCTCTACACTCTAACCACTAGGCTACCTGCCGCCTCTACACTCTAACCACTAGGCTACCTGCCGCCTCTACACTCTAACCACTAGGCTACCTGCCGCCCCTCCACTCTAACCACTAGGTTACCTGTCGTCCCCAAATGAGGCCTAACTGAATGATAAGAAGGATGAAGGGGTTGATTTAATGTAGAAAGACAATAGTGTAATGATGAGTTTGTGTTATGCCTATTTATCAGCAGCAAATCATTTGACCACACCCCTTGTGGGTTAATAATATTCTCTTTTATGTTTTACTTTCCACAAATAAACTGTTGTGGGTCTGTTTTATTGACTGTAACTCTAACACTAATCACATGTATTGTAAGGAAATGAACACATGCTATGAGTTACAGTAGGCCTTTAGAGTGATGTAAAACATGTCCTGGACTCTGTTCAAGTTGATGAGCGGGAAACAAACAATAGCAGTCAACCTTCACAGCCGGCCCATCGACACTACTCCTAAACTGTACCAAAACTAATTTCACACATGATAAGAGTTATCCTGATCAGCTGGCCCATCGACACTACTCCTAAACTATACCACAACTAATTTCACACATGATAAGAGTTATCCTGATCAGCTGGCCCATCGACACTACTCCTAAACTATACCAAAACTAATTTCACACATGATAAGAGTTATCCTGATCAGCTGGCCCATCGACACTACTCCTAAACTGTACCACAACTAATTTCACACATGATAAGAGTTATCCTGATCAGCTGGCCCATCGATACTACTCCTAAACTATACCAAAACTAATTTCACACATGATAAGAGTTATCCTGATCAGCTGGCCCATCGATACTACTCCTAAACTATACCAAAACTAATTTCACACATGATAAGAGTTATCCTGATCAGCTGGCCCATCGATACTACTCCTAAACTGTACCAAAACTAATTTCACACATGATAAGAGTTATCCTGATCAGCTGGCCCATCGACACTACTCCTAAACTGTACCACAACTAATTTTACACATGATAAGAGTTATCCTGATCAGCTGGCCCATCGACACTACTCCTAAACTGTACCACAACTAATTTTACACATGATAAGAGTTATCCTGATCAGCTGGCCCATCGACACTACTCCTAAACTATACCAAAACTAATTTCACACATGATAAGAGTTATCCTGATCAGCTGGCCCATCGACACTACTCCTAAACTGTACCACAACTAATTTTACACATGATAAGAGTTATCCTGATCAGCTGGCCCATCGACACTACTCCTAAACTATACCAAAACTAATTTCACACATGATAAGAGTTATCCTGATCAGCTGGCCCATCGACACTACTCCTAAACTATACCAAAACTAATTTCACACATGATAAGAGTTATCCTGATCAGCTGGCCCATCGACACTACTCCTAAACTATACCACAACTAATTTCACACATGATAAGAGTTATCCTGATCAGCTGGCCCATCGACACTACTCCTAAACTGTACCAAAACTAATTTCACACATGATAAGAGTTATCCTGATCAGCTGGCCCATCGACACTACTCCTAAACTATACCAAAACTAATTTCACACATGATAAGAGTTATCCTGATCAGCTGGCCCATCGATACTACTCCTAAACTATACCAAAACTAATTTCACACATGATAAGAGTTATCCTGATCAGCTGGCCCATCGACACTACTCCTAAACTATACCAAAACTAATTTCACACATGATAAGAGTTATCCTGATCAGCTGGCCCATCGACACTACTCCTAAACTATACCAAAACTAATTTTACACATGATAAGAGTTATCCTGATCAGCTGGCCCATCGATACTACTCCTAAACTATACCAAAACTAATTTCACACATGATAAGAGTTATCCTGATCAGCCGGCCCATCGACCCGCTGCGTTTTGGTCCCCCTTTTTCGACGTATGTGACAAAATGAGCATCTATTTACCAAATCCTCCTTCAGAGTCATGTGCAGGTAAAATACTTTTATTTCTATATAATACTGTATCTGAAAGAGCAGATTCTGCAGGTAAAACATTGTGATTTCTATATAGTACTGTATCTGAAAGAGCAGATTCTGCAGGTTAAACATTGTGATTTCTATATAGTACTGTATCTGAAAGAGCAGATTCTGCAGGTAAAACATTGTGATTTCTATATAGTACTGTATCTGAAAGAGCAGATTCTGCAGGTAAAACATTGTGATTTCTATATAGTACTGTATCTGAAAGAGCAGATTCTGCAGGTTAAACATTGTGATTTCTATATAGTACTCTATCTGAAAGAGCAGATTCTGCAGGTAAAACATTGTGATTTCTATATAGTACTGTATCTGAAAGAGCAGATTCTGCAGGTTAAACATTGTGATTTCTATATAGTACTGTATCTGAAAGAGCAGATTCTGCAGGTTAAACATTGTGATTTCTATATAGTACTGTTTCTGAGAGCAGATTCTGCAGTTTCCTTGACACTTACCTTTATCAAATAACTCTCAACATTCAAGAGGTGCAGCTTTATTTCCAAAGTTCAATTTTTCTTCAACAATATCCGTGTTGTCCATGTTTTAATCACATGACCACTCCAGCAGCAGCATTGATCTGGCGACTACGCAAAAACTATTAACATAATCAAATTAAAATCTGCTATTCTGTCGTCAATGGATGAACGGCCAATAGAAACCAGATAGAAACTGATCGTGGTGCATGTGACTTCAGTTCTGGTTAGCCACAGATGTAGAAACCAACTTGCTCAAGGTCTTTCCATGTCTGGGGAAAGATGAAACCAGGCCAGCGGGTGAGTGACTGTCTGAGACTGTCTGAGACTGTGGTTTTGAGTCACGTGGAGCCTTACATGGGCAAATGCAGAAATGTGACCATGGACAGCTTCTTCACATCAATTTCCCTCAGACAAGTTGATTGCGAAGAAGACTAGCATGCTAGGACAGTGAACACACAAAGAAGACTAGCCTGCTATGAACAGTGAACACACAAAGAAGACTAGCCTGCTATGAACAGTGAACACACAAAGAAGACTAGCCTAGCCAGGTCATTACAGTATATACAGTATCTCTACCATATACAGACACCAACTACTATCCCCTTTATGATCTAGCCAGGCCATTACAGTATATACAGTATCTCTACCATATACAGACACCAACTAGTATCCCCTTTATGATCTAGCCAGGTCATTACAGTATATACAGTATCTCTACCATATACAGACACCAACTAGTATCCCCTTTATGATCTAGCCAGGTCATTACAGTATATACAGTATCTCTACCATCTAGCCAGGTCATTACAGTATATACAGTATCTCTACCCTATACAGACACCAACTAGTATCCCCTTTATGATATAGCCAGGTCATTACAGTATATACAGTATCTCTACCATATACAGACACCAACTAGTATCCCCTTTATGATCTAGCCAGGTCATTACAGTATATACAGTATCTCTACCATCTGCCAGACACCAACTAGTATCCCCTTTATGATCTAGCCAGGCCATTACAGTATATACAGTATCTCTACCATATACAGACACCAACTAGTATCCCCTTTATGATCTAGCCAGGTCATTACAGTATATACAGTATCTCTACCATCTAGCCAGGTCATTACAGTATATACAGTATCTCTACCATCTAGCCAGGTCATTACAGTATATACAGTATCTCTACCATATACAGACACCAACTAGTATCCCCTTTATGATCTAGCCAGGTCATTACAGTATATACAGTATCTCTACCATATAGAGACACCAACTAGTATCCCCTTTATGATCAAGCCAGGTCATTACAGTATATACAGTATCTCTACCATATACAGACACCAACTAGTATCCCCTTTATGATCTAGCCAGGTCATTACAGTATATACAGTATCTCTACCATATACAGACACCAACTAGTATCCCCTTTATGATCTAGCCTGGTCATTACAGTATATACAGTATCTCTACCATATACAGACACCAACTAGTATCCCCTTTATGATCTAGCCAGGTCATTACAGTATATAAAGTATCTCTACCATCTGCCAGACACCAACTAGTATCCCCATTATGATCTAGCCAGGTCATTACAGTATATACAGTGTCTCTAACATCTGCCAGACACCAACTAGTATCCCCTTTATGATCTAGCCAGGTCATTACAGTATATACAGTATCTCTACCATATACAGACACCAACTAGTATCCCCTTTATGATCTAGCCAGGTCATTACAGTATATACAGTATCTCTACCATCTAGCCAGGTCATTACAGTATCTCTACCATCTAGCCAGGTCATTACAGTATATACAGTATCTCTACCATATACAGACACCAACTAGTATCCCCTTTATGATCTAGCCAGGTCATTACAGTATCTCTACCATATACAGACACCAACTAGTATCCCCTTTATGATCTAGCCAGGTCATTACAGTATATACAGTATCTCTACCATCTGCCAGACACCAACTAGTATCCCCTTTATGATCTAGCCAGGTCATTACAGTATATACAGTATCTCTACCATCTAGCCAGGTCATTACAGTATATACAGTATCTCTACCATATACAGACACCAACTAGTATTCCCTTTATGATCTAGCCAGGTCATTACAGTATCTCTACCATATACAGACACCAACTAGTATCCCCTTTATGATCTAGCCAGGTCATTACAGTATATACAGTATCTCTACCATCTGCCAGACACCAACTAGTATCCCCTTTATGATCAAGCCAGGTCATTACAGTATATACAGTATCTCTACCATCTGCCAGACACCAACTAGTATCCCCTTTATGATCTAGCCAGGTCATTACAGTATATACAGTATCTCTACCATATACAGACACCAACTAGTATCCCCTTTATGATCTAGCCAGGTCATTACAGTATATACAGTATCTCTACCATCTGCCAGACACCAACTAGTATCCCCTTTATGATCTAGCCAGGTCATTACAGTATATACAGTATCTCTACCATATACAGACACCAACTAGTATCCCCTTTATGATCTAGCCAGGCCATTACAGTATATACAGTATCTCTACCATATACAGACACCAACTACTATCCCCTTTATGATCTAGCCAGGTCATTACAGTATATACAGTATCTCTACCATCTGCCAGACACCAACTAGTATCCCCTTTATGATCTAGCCAGGCCATTACAGTATATACAGTATCTCTACCATATACAGACACCAACTACTATCCCCTTTATGATCTAGCCAGGTCATTACAGTATATACAGTATCTCTACCATCTGCCAGACACCAACTAGTATCCCCTTTATTATCTAGCTTGGCCATTACAGTATATACAGTATCTCTACCATATACAGACACCAACTAGTATCCCCTTTATGATCTAGCCAGGTCATTACAGTATATACAGTATCTCTACCATCTGCCAGACACCAACTAGTATCCCCTTTATGATCTAACCAGGTCATTACAGTATATACAGTATCTCTACCATATACAGACACCAACTAGTATCCCCTTTATGATCTAGCCAGGTCATTACAGTATATACAGTATCTCTACCATATACAGACACCAACTAGTATCCCCTTTATGATCTAGCCAGGCCATTACAGTATATACAGTATCTCTACCATCTGCCAGACACCAACTAGTATCCCCTTTATGATCTAGCCAGGTCATTACAGTATATACAGTATCTCTACCATATACAGACACCAACTACTATCCCCTTTATGATCTAGCCAGGCCATTACAGTATATACAGTATCTCTACCATATACAGACACCAACTAGTATCCCCTTTATGATCTAGCCAGGTCATTACAGTATATACAGTATCTCTACCATATACAGACACCAACTAGTATCCCCTTTATGATCTAGCCAGGTCATTACAGTATATACAGTATCTCTACCATCTAGCCAGGTCATTACAGTATATACAGTATCTCTACCCTATACAGACACCAACTAGTATCCCCTTTATGATATAGCCAGGTCATTACAGTATATACAGTATCTCTACCATATACAGACACCAACTAGTATCCCCTTTATGATCTAGCCAGGTCATTACAGTATATACAGTATCTCTACCATCTGCCAGACACCAACTAGTATCCCCTTTATGATCTAGCCAGGCCATTACAGTATATACAGTATCTCTACCATATACAGACACCAACTAGTATCCCCTTTATGATCTAGCCAGGTCATTACAGTATATACAGTATCTCTACCATCTAGCCAGGTCATTACAGTATATACAGTATCTCTACCATCTAGCCAGGTCATTACAGTATATACAGTATCTCTACCATATACAGACACCAACTAGTATCCCCTTTATGATCTAGCCAGGTCATTACAGTATATACAGTATCTCTACCATATAGAGACACCAACTAGTATCCCCTTTATGATCAAGCCAGGTCATTACAGTATATACAGTATCTCTACCATATACAGACACCAACTAGTATCCCCTTTATGATCTAGCCAGGTCATTACAGTATATACAGTATCTCTACCATATACAGACACCAACTAGTATCCCCTTTATGATCTAGCCTGGTCATTACAGTATATACAGTATCTCTACCATATACAGACACCAACTAGTATCCCCTTTATGATCTAGCCAGGTCATTACAGTATATACAGTATCTCTACCATATACAGACACCAACTAGTATCCCCTTTATGATCTAGCCTGGTCATTACAGTATATACAGTATCTCTACCATATACAGACACCAACTAGTATCCCCTTTATGATCTAGCCAGGTCATTACAGTATATAAAGTATCTCTACCATCTGCCAGACACCAACTAGTATCCCCATTATGATCTAGCCAGGTCATTACAGTATATACAGTGTCTCTAACATCTGCCAGACACCAACTAGTATCCCCTTTATGATCTAGCCAGGTCATTACAGTATATACAGTATCTCTACCATATACAGACACCAACTAGTATCCCCTTTATGATCTAGCCAGGTCATTACAGTATATACAGTATCTCTACCATCTAGCCAGGTCATTACAGTATCTCTACCATCTAGCCAGGTCATTACAGTATATACAGTATCTCTACCATATACAGACACCAACTAGTATCCCCTTTATGATCTAGCCAGGTCATTACAGTATCTCTACCATATACAGACACCAACTAGTATCCCCTTTATGATCTAGCCAGGTCATTACAGTATATACAGTATCTCTACCATCTGCCAGACACCAACTAGTATCCCCTTTATGATCTAGCCAGGTCATTACAGTATATACAGTATCTCTACCATCTAGCCAGGTCATTACAGTATATACAGTATCTCTACCATATACAGACACCAACTAGTATTCCCTTTATGATCTAGCCAGGTCATTACAGTATCTCTACCATATACAGACACCAACTAGTATCCCCTTTATGATCTAGCCAGGTCATTACAGTATATACAGTATCTCTACCATCTGCCAGACACCAACTAGTATCCCCTTTATGATCAAGCCAGGTCATTACAGTATATACAGTATCTCTACCATCTGCCAGACACCAACTAGTATCCCCTTTATGATCTAGCCAGGTCATTACAGTATATACAGTATCTCTACCATATACAGACACCAACTAGTATCCCCTTTATGATCTAGCCAGGTCATTACAGTATATACAGTATCTCTACCATCTGCCAGACACCAACTAGTATCCCCTTTATGATCTAGCCAGGTCATTACAGTATATACAGTATCTCTACCATATACAGACACCAACTAGTATCCCCTTTATGATCTAGCCAGGCCATTACAGTATATACAGTATCTCTACCATATACAGACACCAACTACTATCCCCTTTATGATCTAGCCAGGTCATTACAGTATATACAGTATCTCTACCATCTGCCAGACACCAACTAGTATCCCCTTTATGATCTAGCCAGGCCATTACAGTATATACAGTATCTCTACCATATACAGACACCAACTACTATCCCCTTTATGATCTAGCCAGGTCATTACAGTATATACAGTATCTCTACCATCTGCCAGACACCAACTAGTATCCCCTTTATTATCTAGCTTGGCCATTACAGTATATACAGTATCTCTACCATATACAGACACCAACTAGTATCCCCTTTATGATCTAGCCAGGTCATTACAGTATATACAGTATCTCTACCATCTGCCAGACACCAACTAGTATCCCCTTTATGATCTAACCAGGTCATTACAGTATATACAGTATCTCTACCATATACAGACACCAACTAGTATCCCCTTTATGATCTAGCCAGGTCATTACAGTATATACAGTATCTCTACCATATACAGACACCAACTAGTATCCCCTTTATGATCTAGCCAGGCCATTACAGTATATACAGTATCTCTACCATCTGCCAGACACCAACTAGTATCCCCTTTATGATCTAGCCAGGTCATTACAGTATATACATTATCTCTACCATATACAGACACCAACAGGTATCCCCTTTATTATCTAGCTAGGTCATTATAGTATATACAGTATCTCTACCATATACAGACACCAACTAGTATCCCCTTTATTATCTAGCTAGGTCATTACAGTATATACAGTATCTCTACCATATACAGACACCAACAGGTATCCCCTTTATGATCTAGCCAGGTCATTATTGTATATACAGTATCTCTACCATATACAGACACCAACTAGTATCCCCTTTATGATCTAGCCTGCTCATTATAGTATATACAGTATCTCTACCATATACAGACACCAACTAGTATCCCCTTTATTATCTAGCCAGGTCATTACAGTATATACAGTATCTCTACCATATACAGACACCAACTAGTATCCCCTTTATGATCTAGCCAGGTCATTACAGTATATACAGTATCTCTACCATATACAGACACCAACTAGTATCCCCTTTATGATCTAGCCAGGTCATTACAGTATATACAGTATCTCTACCATCTGCCAGACACCAACTAGTATCCCCTTTATGTTCTAGCCAGGTCATTACAGTATATACAGTATCTCTACCATCTAGCCAGGTCATTACAGTATATACAGTATCTCTACCCTATACAGACACCAACTAGTATCCCCTTTATGATCTAGCCAGGTCATTACAGTATATACAGTATCTCTACCATATACAGACACCAACTAGTATCCCCTTTATGATCTAGCCAGGTCATTACAGTATATACAGTATCTCTACCATCTGCCAGACACCAACTAGTATCCCCTTTATGTTCTAGCCAGGTCATTACAGTATATACAGTATCTCTACCATCTAGCCAGGTCATTACAGTATATACAGTATCTCTACCCTATACAGACACCAACTAGTATCCCCTTTATGATCTAGCCAGGTCATTACAGTATATACAGTATCTCTACCATATACAGACACCAACTACTATCCCCTTTATGATCTAGCCAGGTCATTACAGTATATACAGTATCTCTACCATATACAGACACCAACTAGTATCCCTTTATGATCTAGCCAGGCCATTACAGTATATACAGTATCTCTACCATATACAGACACCAACTAGTATCCCCTTTATGATCTAGCCAGGCCATTACAGTATATACAGTATCTCTACCATATACAGACACCAACTAGTATCCCCTTTATGATCTAGCCTGCTCATTATAGTATATACAGTATCTCTACCATATACAGACACCAACTAGTATCCCCTTTATGATCTAGCCAGGTCATTACAGTATATACAGTATCTCTACCATCTGCCAGACACCAACTAGTATCCCCTTTATGATCTAGCCAGGTCATTACAGTATATACAGTATCTCTACCATCTGCCAGACACCAACTAGTGTCCCCTTTATGTTCTAGCCAGGTCATTACAGTATATACAGTATCTCTACCATATACAGACAGCAACTAGTATCCCCTTTATGATCTAGCCAGGTCATTACAGTATATACAGTATCTCTACCATCTGCCAGACACCAACTAGTATCCCCTTTATGATCTAGCCAGGCCATTACAGTATATACAGTATCTCTACCATATACAGACACCAACTAGTTACCCCTTTATGTTCTAGCCAGGTCATTACAGTATATACAGTATCTCTACCATATACAGACACCAACTAGTATCCCCTTTATGATCTAGCCAGGTCATTACAGTATATACAGTATCTCTACCATATACAGACAGCAACTAGTATCCCCTTTATGATCTAGCCAGGTCATTACAGTATATACAGTATCTCTACCATATACAGACACCAACTAGTATCCCCTTTATGATCTAGCCAGGTCATTACAGTATATACAGTATCTCTACCATATACAGACAGCAACTAGTATCCCCTTTATGATCTAGCCAGGTCATTACAGTATATACAGTATCTCTACCATATACAGACACCAACTAGTATCCCCTTTATGATCTAGCCAGGTCATTACAGTATATACAGTATCTCTACCATATACAGACACCAACTAGTATCCCCTTTATGTTCTAGCCAGGTCATTACAGTATATACAGTATCTCTACCATATACAGACACCAACTAGTATCCCCTTTATGATCTAGCCAGGTCATTACAGTATATACAGTATCTCTACCATCTGCCAGACACCAACTAGTATCCCCTTTATGATCTAGCCAGGTCATTACAGTATATACAGTATCTCTACCATCTGCCAGACACTAACTAGTATCCCCTTTATGATCTAGCCAGGTCATTACAGTATATACAGTATCTCTACCATATACAGACACCAACTAGTATCCCCTTTATGATCTAGCCAGGCCATTACAGTATATACAGTATCTCTACCATATACAGACACCAACTAGTATCCCCTTTATGATCTAGCCAGGCCATTACAGTATATACAGTATCTCTACCATCTGCCAGACACCAACTAGTATCCCCTTTATGATCTAGCCAGGTCATTACAGTATATACATTATCTCTACCATATACAGACACCAACAGGTATCCCCTTTATTATCTAGCTAGGTCATTATAGTATATACAGTATCTCTACCATATACAGACACCAACTAGTATCCCCTTTATTATCTAGCTAGGTCATTACAGTATATACAGTATCTCTACCATATACAGACACCAACAGGTATCCCCTTTATGATCTAGCCAGGTCATTATAGTATATACAGTATCTCTACCATATACAGACACCAACTAGT
Source organism: Salmo salar (assembly GCF_965601325.2). Classification (NCBI taxonomy): domain Eukaryota; kingdom Metazoa; phylum Chordata; class Actinopteri; order Salmoniformes; family Salmonidae; genus Salmo; species Salmo salar. The sequence goes on from NW_027675339.1 coordinate 874,429, forward strand.
ATCCCCTTTATGATCTAGCCTGCTCATTATAGTATATACAGTATCTCTACCATATACAGACACCAACTAGTATCCCCTTTATTATCTAGCCAGGTCATTACAGTATATACAGTATCTCTACCATATACAGACACCAACTAGTATCCCCTTTATGATCTAGCCAGGTCATTACAGTATATACAGTATCTCTACCATATACAGACACCAACTAGTATCCCCTTTATGATCTAGCCAGGTCATTACAGTATATACAGTATCTCTACCATCTGCCAGACACCAACTAGTATCCCCTTTATGTTCTAGCCAGGTCATTACAGTATATACAGTATCTCTACCATCTAGCCAGGTCATTACAGTATATACAGTATCTCTACCCTATACAGACACCAACTAGTATCCCCTTTATGATCTAGCCAGGTCATTACAGTATATACAGTATCTCTACCATATACAGACACCAACTAGTATCCCCTTTATGATCTAGCCAGGTCATTACAGTATATACAGTATCTCTACCATCTGCCAGACACCAACTAGTATCCCCTTTATGTTCTAGCCAGGTCATTACAGTATATACAGTATCTCTACCATCTAGCCAGGTCATTACAGTATATACAGTATCTCTACCCTATACAGACACCAACTAGTATCCCCTTTATGATCTAGCCAGGTCATTACAGTATATACAGTATCTCTACCATATACAGACACCAACTACTATCCCCTTTATGATCTAGCCAGGTCATTACAGTATATACAGTATCTCTACCATATACAGACACCAACTAGTATCCCTTTATGATCTAGCCAGGCCATTACAGTATATACAGTATCTCTACCATATACAGACACCAACTAGTATCCCCTTTATGATCTAGCCAGGCCATTACAGTATATACAGTATCTCTACCATATACAGACACCAACTAGTATCCCCTTTATGATCTAGCCTGCTCATTATAGTATATACAGTATCTCTACCATATACAGACACCAACTAGTATCCCCTTTATGATCTAGCCAGGTCATTACAGTATATACAGTATCTCTACCATCTGCCAGACACCAACTAGTATCCCCTTTATGATCTAGCCAGGTCATTACAGTATATACAGTATCTCTACCATCTGCCAGACACCAACTAGTGTCCCCTTTATGATCTAGCCAGGTCATTACAGTATATACAGTATCTCTACCATCTGCCAGACACCAACTAGTATCCCCTTTATGATCTAGCCAGGCCATTACAGTATATACAGTATCTCTACCATATACAGACACCAACTAGTTACCCCTTTATGTTCTAGCCAGGTCATTACAGTATATACAGTATCTCTACCATATACAGACACCAACTAGTATCCCCTTTATGATCTAGCCAGGTCATTACAGTATATACAGTATCTCTACCATATACAGACAGCAACTAGTATCCCCTTTATGATCTAGCCAGGTCATTACAGTATATACAGTATCTCTACCATATACAGACACCAACTAGTATCCCCTTTATGATCTAGCCAGGTCATTACAGTATATACAGTATCTCTACCATATACAGACAGCAACTAGTATCCCCTTTATGATCTAGCCAGGTCATTACAGTATATACAGTATCTCTACCATATACAGACACCAACTAGTATCCCCTTTATGATCTAGCCAGGTCATTACAGTATATACAGTATCTCTACCATATACAGACACCAACTAGTATCCCCTTTATGTTCTAGCCAGGTCATTACAGTATATACAGTATCTCTACCATATACAGACACCAACTAGTATCCCCTTTATGATCTAGCCAGGTCATTACAGTATATACAGTATCTCTACCATCTGCCAGACACCAACTAGTATCCCCTTTATGATCTAGCCAGGTCATTACAGTATATACAGTATCTCTACCATCTGCCAGACACTAACTAGTATCCCCTTTATGATCTAGCCAGGTCATTACAGTATATACAGTATCTCTACCATATACAGACACCAACTAGTATCCCCTTTATGATCTAGCCAGGCCATTACAGTATATACAGTATCTCTACCATATACAGACACCAACTAGTATCCCCTTTATGATCTAGCCAGGTCATTACAGTATATACAGTATCTCTACCATATACAGACACCAACTAGTATCCCCTTTATGATCTAGCCAGGTCATTACAGTATATACAGTATCTCTACCATATACAGACACCAACTAGTATCCCCTTTATGATCTAGCCAGGTCATTACAGTATATACAGTATCTCTACCATATACAGACACCAACTAGTATCCCCTTTATGATCTAGCCAGGTCATTACAGTATATACAGTATCTCTACCATATACAGACAGCAACTAGTATCCCCTTTATGATCTAGCCAGGTCATTACAGTATATACAGTATCTCTACCATATACAGACACCAACTAGTATCCCCTTTATGATCTAGCCAGGTCATTACAGTATATACAGTATCTCTACCATATACAGACACCAACTACTATCCCCTTTATGATCTAGCCAGGTCATTACAGTATATACAGTATCTCTACCATATACAGACACCAACTACTATCCCCTTTATGATCTAGCCAGGTCATTACAGTATATACAGTATCTCTACCATATACAGACACCAACTAGTATCCCCTTTATGATCTAGCCAGGCCATTACAGTATATACAGTATCTCTACCATATACAGACAGCAACTAGTATCCCCTTTATGATCTAGCCAGGTCATTACAGTATATACAGTATCTCTACCATATACAGACACCAACTAGTATCCCTTTATGATCTAGCCAGGTCATTACAGTATATACAGTATCTCTACCATATACAGACACCAACTAGTATCCCTTTATGATCTAGCCAGGCCATTACAGTATATACAGTATCTCTACCATATACAGACACCAACTAGTATCCCCTTTATGATCTAGCCAGGCCATTACAGTATATACAGTATCTCTACCATATACAGACACCAACTAGTATCCCCTTTATCATCTAGCCAGGTCATTACAGTATATACAGTATCTCTACCATATACAGACACCAACTAGTATCCCCTTTATGATCTAGCCAGGTCATTACAGTATATACAGTATCTCTACCATATACAGACCGTCTTCCATCTGCCAGACACCAACTAGTATCCCCTTTATTATATTACATTCATATTATTACTTTTAGATGTCAAGACTCTGTAAAATGAGGTACTTGCTGCTGGACTGTTGCAGTGTTCTACAATGTGCTCGACATGGCTGCTATCAACACGTGTTGTACAAGCAATGCCTTGTCAAGACAGTCAGCAGGAGAGATTTCATGATGGATCTGGCATGTGAGCTTTGTGAGAACCACATGAACGCAGAGAAAGAAGCTACAGTCACCAAGCAGGAAGCAGGTCCTGTTCTCTCTCTTCCCCCAGGCACCACATCTCCCTCGGGGGAGAAAGAAGCTACAGTCACCAAGCAGGAAGCAGGTCCTGTTCTCCCTCTTCCCCCAGGCACCACATCTCCCTCGGGGGAGAAAGAAGCTACAGTCACCAAGCAGGCAGCAGGTCCTGTTCTCCCTTTCCCCCAGGCACCACATCTCCCTCGGGGGAGAAAGAAGCTACAGTCACCAAGCAGGAAGCAGGTCCTGCTCTCCCTTTTCCCCCAGGCACCACATCTCCCTCGGGGGAGAAAGAAGCTACAGTCACCAAGCAGGCAGCAGGTCCTGCTCTCCCTTTTCCCCCAGGCACCACATCTCCCTCGGGGGAGAAAGAAGCTACAGTCACCAAGCAGGAAGCAGGTCCTGTTCTCCCTCTTCCCCCAGGCACCACATCTCCCTCGGGGGAGAAAGAAGCTACAGTCACCAAGCAGGCAGCAGGTCCTGCTCTCCCTTTCCCCCAGGCACCACATCTCCCTCGGGGGAGAAAGAAGACAGAATGTCAAGTCGGCAGGTGCACACCGAACAAGGCCAATGAAAACCGATTAGATTTGTTTGTGGACGCGAAGCATAAAGAGAAGATGGGATTGATTCACGTGTAAAGGCGCGGTACAGTGTCTGATACAATCAACAAATTATTGTTTTAATATCTTGTCATCAATATATTTCCACAAATATTTATTTATGAAATTCATCTTTTACAATTGTTCCCTGGTGCTTTTGATTAGGAATACAGCAAATCGTTTCACCAGCGGACCTGGCTGGTTTTATTATTATTATAGATTTTTTTGTTTCTAATTTGTCAAAAGAAACTGTAAATTGACTTTATTAATTACTATAACTCCATTACTAATCGAATCTACAAATACAGTTGATCAAATGGATTACGCTGTAGTGTTTTATTGTCAGGGAAATAGGCTGTAGGACAATTTTATTTTCTACTTTGTAGAATTAACAATTGTTATTTTATTTATATATTTCCACTCATATTTCTTCATGTAATTTATCCTTTACAATAGTTTATACACTATGTATCAAGTGTTTATTTAACAAACCATGTTTTCACACCTTGCACCTTGCTGGTTGATATGCATCTGATGCTTATGCTAATGTGGACGCCTGGCAACTTTCTCTAGCGGGGACGTATATGCTGATAGACCAGGTGGTTCTAGTGTTAAGGACTGGTAGATGGGTGTTCTGATAGACCAGGTGGTTTTAGTGTTAAGGACTGGTAGATGGGTGTTCTGATAGGCTGATAGACCAGGTGGTTCTAGTGTTAAGGACTGGTAGATGGGTGTTCTGATAGGCTGATAGACCAGGTGGTTCTAGTGTTAAGGACTGGTAGATGGGTGTTCTGATAGGCTGATAGACCAGTTGGTTCTAGTGATAAGGACTGGTAGATGGGTGTTCTGATGGGCTGATAGACCAGGTGGTTCTAGTGTTAAGGACTGGTAGATGGGTGTTCTGATAGGCTGATAGACCAGGTGGTTCTAGTGTTAAGGACTGGTAGATGGGTGTTCTGATAGGCTGAAAGACCAGGTGGTTCTAGTGTTAATTAATGACTGGTAGATGGGTGTTCTGATAGGCTGATAGACCAGGTGGTTCTAGTGTTAATTAATGACTGGTAGATGGGTGTTCTGATAGGCTGATAGACCAGGTGGTTCTAGTGATAAGGACTGGTAGATGGGTGTTCTGATAGGCTGATAGACCAGGTGGTTCTAGTGTTAAGGACTGGTAGATGGGTGTTCTGATAGGCTGATAGACCAGGTGGTTCTAGTGATAAGGACTGGTAGATGGGTGTTCTGATAGACTGATAGACCAGGTGGTTCTAGTGATAAGGACTGGTAGATGGGTGTTCTGATAGGCTGATAGACAGGTGGTTCTAGTGTTAAGGACTGGTAGATGGGTGTTTTGATAGGCTGATAGACCAGGTGGATCTAGTGTTAAGGACTGGTAGATGGGTGTTTTGATAGGCTGATAGACCAGGTGGTTCTAGTGTTAAGGACTGGTAGATGGGTGTTCTGATAGGCTGATAGACCAGGTGGTTCTAGTGTTAAGGACTGGTAGATGGGTGTTCTGATATGCTGAAAGACCAGGTGGTTCTAGTGTTAATTAATGACTGGTAGATGGGTGTTCTAATAGGCTGATAGACCAGGTGGTTCTAGTGTTAAGGACTGGTAGATGGGTGTTCTGATAGGCTGATAGACCAGGTGGTTCTAGTGTTAATTAATGACTGGTAGATGGGTGTTCTGATAGGCTGATAGACCAGGTGGTTCTAGTGTTAAGGACTGGTAGATGGGTGTTCTGATAGGCTGATAGACCAGGTGGTTCTAGTGTTAATGACTGGTAGACGGGTGTTCTGATAGGCTGATAGACCAGGTGGTTCTAGTGTTAAGGACTGGTAGATGGGTGTTGACCATTCACTCATGCTGACCGGCTCCAGTACTTTATTCTTGACTAAACCTCCAAGTCAGCCTAGACTTTTGGTCTGATAGCAGAAGCTACAGGTCCTGCTTTCAGAACCTTTGGTTTGCTGTCTGGCTTAATGCCAAGCTTCCCTGTGATGTCGTTCATACAACCCTGCTGTCCATTAAATCCATCTGTTTCTTTAAGATGGCAGGTAGGTCTGTGTCTCCACGTGTCATTGTCTGCACTGATGGCCAGTCCAGTGTGATTTTCTCCAACTATGAACATCCCAGTAGTGACGCATAGTCTCCTTTCAGGAGGTAGAGTGGCAGCTTTCAGTTTGTCTGTATACCTGAACTGTGACATCAGTGATGTCTCTCAAGGTGACAGATTCACCTGTGTAAGTCTTTAACACGAGGTGCGCTGGTTGAAGTGGAAGGTGTTTCAGTGTGATTTCCTGGTCTGATGAGTCACTCACCTCAGTGTTCTCTTACTCAACAGTGTGAACATGTTTCTTGTTTCCCGTTTTGCATTTTCTGTTCTCTTTTTGTTTCTAGAGGATTTGTCAAGTGTGTATTTTTTTACCACAGGCTGGACAATCCATGTCCTTACACCAGCATGTAGAATCCTGACATCCCTTTATACCACAGGTTGGGCAATCCATGTCCTTACACCAGCATGTAGAATCCTGACATCCCTTTATACCACAGGCTGGACAATCCATGTCCTTACACCAGCATGTAGAATCCTGACATCCCTTTATACCACAGGCTGGACAATCCATGTCCTTACACCAGCATGTAGAATCCTGACATCCCTTTATACCACAGGCTGGGCAATCCATGTCCTTACACCAGCATGTAGAATCCTGACATCCCTTTATACCACAGGTTGGGCAATCCATGTCCTTACACCAGCATGTAGAATCCTGACATCCCTTTATACCACAGGCTGGACAATCCATGTCCTTACACCAGCATGTAGAATCCTGACATCCCTTTATACCACAGGCTGGACAATCCATGTCCTTACACCAGCATGTAGAATCCTGACATCCCTTTATACCACAGGCTGGGCAATCCATGTCCTTACACCAGCATGTAGAATCCTGACATCCCTTTATACCACAGGCTGGACAATCCATGTCCTTACACCAGCATGTAGAATCCTGACATCCCTTTATACCACAGGCTGGACAATCCATGTCCTTACACCAGCATGTAGAATCCTGACATCCCTTTATACCACAGGCTGGGCAATCCATGTCCTTACACCAGCATGTAGAATCCTGACATCCCTTTATACCACAGGCTGGACAATCCATGTCCTTACACCAGCATGTAGAATCCTGACACCCCTTTATACCACAGGCTGGACAATCCATGTCCTTACACCAGCATGTAGAATCCTGACATCCCTTTATACCACAGGCTGGACAATCCATGTCCTTACACCAGCATGTAGAATCCTGACATCCCTTTATACCACAGGCTGGACAATCCATGTCCTTACACCAGCATGTAGAATCCTGACATCCCTTTATACCACAGGTTGGGCAATCCATGTCCTTACACCAGCATGTAGAATCCTGACATCCCTTTATACCACAGGCTGGACAATCCATGTCCTTACACCAGCATGTAGAATCCTGACATCCCTTTATACCACAGGCTGGACAATCCATGTCCTTACACCAGCATGTAGAATCCTGACATCCCTTTATACCACAGGCTGGGCAATCCATGTCCTTACACCAGCATGTAGAATCCTGACATCCCTTTATACCACAGGTTGGGCAATCCATGTCCTTACACCAGCATGTAGAATCCTGACATCCCTTTATACCACAGGCTGGACAATCCATGTCCTTACACCAGCATGTAGAATCCTGACATCCCTTTATACCACAGGCTGGACAATCCATGTCCTTACACCAGCATGTAGAATCCTGACATCCCTTTATACCACAGGCTGGGCAATCCATGTCCTTACACCAGCATGTAGAATCCTGACATCCCTTTATACCACAGGCTGGACAATCCATGTCCTTACACCAGCATGTAGAATCCTGACATCCCTTTATACCACAGGCTGGACAATCCATGTCCTTACACCAGCATGTAGAATCCTGACATCCCTTTATACCACAGGCTGGGCAATCCATGTCCTTACACCAGCATGTAGAATCCTGACATCCCTTTATACCACAGGCTGGACAATCCATGTCCTTACACCAGCATGTAGAATCCTGACACCCCTTTATACCACAGGCTGGACAATCCATGTCCTTACACCAGCATGTAGAATCCTGACATCCCTTTATACCACAGGCTGGACAATCCATGTCCTTACACCAGCATGTAGAATCCTGACATCCCTTTATACCACAGGCTGGACAATCCATGTCCTTACACCAGCATGTAGAATCCTGACATCCCTTTATACCACAGGCTGGACAATCCATGTCCTTACACCAGCATGTAGAATCCTGACATCCCTTTATACCACAGGCTGGACAATCCATGTCCTTACACCAGCATGTAGAATCCTGACATCCCTTTATACCACAGGCTGGACAATCCATGTCCTTACACCAGCATGTAGAATCCTGACATCCCTTTATACCACAGGCTGGACAATCCATGTCCTTACACCAGCATGTAGAATCCTGACATCCCTTTATACCACAGGCTGGACAATCCATGTCCTTACACCAGCATGTAGAATCCTGACATCCCTTTATACCACAGGCTGGACAATCCATGTCCTTACACCAGCATGTAGAATCCTGACATCCCTTTATACCACAGGCTGGACAATCCATGTCCTTACACCAACATGTAGAATCCTGACATCCCTTTATACCACAGGCTGGACAATCCATGTCCTTACACCAGCATGTAGAATCCTGACACCCCTTTATACCACAGGCTGGACAATCCATGTCCTTACACCAACATGTAGAATCCTGACATCCCTTTATACCACAGGCTGGACAATCCATGTCCTTACACCAGCATGTAGAATCCTGACATCCCTTTATACCACAGGCTGGACAATCCATGTCCTTACACCAGCATGTAGAATCCTGACATCCCTTTATACCACAGGCTGGACAATCCATGTCCTTACACCAGCATGTAGAATCCTGACATCCCTTTATACCACAGGCTGGACAATCCATGTCCTTACACCAGCATGTAGAATCCTGACATCCCTTTATACCACAGGCTGGACAATCCATGTCCTTACACCAGCATGTAGAATCCTGACATCCCTTTATACCACAGGCTGGACAATCCATGTCCTTACACCAGCATGTAGAATCCTGACATCCCCTTTATACCACAGGCTGGACAATCCATGTCCTTACACCAGCATGTAGAATCCTGACATCCCTTTATACCACAGGCTGGACAATCCATGTCCTTACACCAGCATGTAGAATCCTGACATCCCTTTATACCACAGGCTGGACAATCCATGTCCTTACACCAGCATGTAGAATCCTGACATCCCTTTATACCACAGGCTGGACAATCCATGTCCTTACACCAGCATGTAGAATCCTGACATCCCTTTATACCACAGGCTGGACAATCCATGTCCTTACACCAGCATGTAGAATCCTGACACCCCTTTATACCACAGGCTGGACAATCCATGTCCTTACACCAGCATGTAGAATCCTGACATCCCTTTATACCACAGGCTGGACAATCCATGTCCTTACACCAGCATGTAGAATCCTGACATCCCTTTATACCACAGGCTGGACAATCCATGTCCTTACACCAGCATGTAGAATCCTGACATCCCTTTATACCACAGGCTGGACAATCCATGTCCTTACACCAGCATGTAGAATCCTGACATCCCTTTATACCACAGGCTGGACAATCCATGTCCTTACACCAGCATGTAGAATCCTGACATCCCTTTATACCACAGGCTGGACAATCCATGTCCTTACACCAGCATGTAGAATCCTGACATCCCTTTATACCACAGGCTGGACAATCCATGTCCTTACACCAGCATGTAGAATCCTGACATCCCCTTTATACCACAGGCTGGACAATCCATGTCCTTACACCAGCATGTAGAATCCTGACATCCCTTTATACCACAGGCTGGACAATCCATGTCCTTACACCAGCATGTAGAATCCTGACATCCCTTTATACCACAGGCTGGACAATCCATGTCCTTACACCAGCATGTAGAATCCTGACATCCCTTTATACCACAGGCTGGACAATCCATGTCCTTACACCAGCATGTAGAATCCTGACATCCCTTTATACCACAGGCTGGACAATCCATGTCCTTACACCAGCATGTAGAATCCTGACATCCCTTTATACCACAGGCTGGACAATCCATGTCCTTACACCAGCATGTAGAATCCTGACATCCCTTTATACCACAGGCTGGACAATCCATGTCCTTACACCAGCATGTAGAATCCTGACATCCCTTTATACCACAGGCTGGACAATCCATGTCCTTACACCAGCATGTAGAATCCTGACATCCCTTTATACCACAGGCTGGACAATCCATGTCCTTACACCAGCATGTAGAATCCTGACATCCCTTTATACCACAGGCTGGACAATCCATGTCCTTACACCAGCATGTAGAATCCTGACATCCCCTTTATACCACAGGCTGGACAATCCATGTCCTTACACCAGCATGTAGAATCCTGACATCCCTTTATACCACAGGCTGGACAATCCATGTCCTTACACCAGCATGTAGAATCCTGACATCCCTTTATACCACAGGCTGGACAATCCATGTCCTTACACCAGCATGTAGAATCCTGACATCCCTTTATACCACAGGCTGGACAATCCATGTCCTTACACCAGCATGTAGAATCCTGACATCCCTTTATACCACAGGCTGGACAATCCATGTCCTTACACCAGCATGTAGAAGAAGCCTGATTTCCCACCTTGCCACAGTGGAAGCATGTGACTTGATTTTCCCGTCTCTGATTTTCAGTTGAAACTCTGCGCACTTTTCCTTTTTTTGTGATCAACTTTTTTATTTATTATAAAGGAACACAGACAAGAACAAAAAGCAGCAGGAATGGTTATACAGCTAGAGACACAATACTGTTAAAATATAAATATCAGTATATTATGTAAACCAGGTATTGCAGGTAAATACAATTATAATTAACCACATATAAAATCACTCACCTGAGCTGCATCAACCCCTCCTGGGACCACCCCAGGAGGGGTTGGGCCAGGGAAGAGCCGTAAGCCAGCTACCCGTGACTACAGGGAGGTGCGTATGAGGTGGAGGGCGCCATGTTACGCTGAGGTACGCACCATCTCGCCTATACGGACGCACAGCCCAGTCCGCCCGGTACCAGCGCCCCGCAGGTGCCAGGGCAAGGTGAGCATCGAGCGGAAGGGGTGAAGCCAACCCTGCACTCAAGACCACCAGTGCGCCCTTTCGGTCCGGTGTTTCCCGCTAGACGCACTAGCATGGAGGTGCGTGTCTCCAGGCTGGCACGTCCAGTACCAGCCCCACGCATCAGGAGTCTAGTGCGTCAGCCCAGTCTCGCCAGGCGTAAGTCGCCAGAGCTGCCCGCAAGTCAACAGTCACCAGAGCTGCCCGCCAGTCAACAGTCGCCAGAGCTGCCCGCCAGTCAACAGTCACCAGAGCTGCCCGCCAGTCGTACGTCGCCAGAGCTGCCCGCCAGTCGTACGTCGCCAGAGCTGCCCGCCAGTCGTACGTCACCAGAGCTGCCCGCCAGTCGTACGTCACCAGAGCTGCCCGCCAGTCAGGAGTCACCAGAGCCGCCCGCTAGTCAGGAGCCGCCAGAGCCGCCCGCTAGTCAGAAGCTGCCAGAGTGGCCCGACTGCCCGGAACTGCCAGAGTGGCCCGACTGCCCGGTTCTGCTAGGGTGGCCCGACTGCCCGGTTCTGCCAGGGTGGCCAGACTGCCCGGTTCTGCTAGAGTGGCCAGACTGCCCGGTTCTGCCAGAGTGGCCAGACTGCCCGGTTCTGCCAGACTGCCCGGTTCTGCCAGAGTGGCCAGACTGCCCGGTTCTGCCAGAGTGGCCAGACTGCCCGGAACTGCCAGAGTGACCAGACTGCCCGGTTCTGCCAGACTGCCCGGTTCTGCCAGAGTGGCCAGACTGCCCGGTTCTGCCAGAGTGGCCCGACTGCCCGGTTCTGCCAGAGTGGTCCGACTGCCCGGTTCTGCCAGAGTGGCCCGACTGCCCGGTTCTGCCAGAGTGGCCCGACTGCCCGGTTCTGCCAGAGGTGCCCGCCTGCCCGGATCTGCCAGGGTGCCCTGCCTGCCCTCCGGCCCAGCCCGAGTGGCCCTCCTGTCCTCCGGCCCAGCCCGAGTGGCCCTCTTGTCCTCCGGCCCAGCCCGACTGGCCCTCCTGCCCCCCGGCCCAGCCCGAGTGGCCCGAGTGGCCCCCGGCCCAGCCCGAGTGGCCCTCCTGCCCTCCGGCCCAGCCCGAGTGGTCCTCCTGTCTCCGGCCCAGCCCGAGTGGCCCGCATGTCTTCCGACCCAGCCCGAGTGGTCGGTCTGCCAGGGTCAGCCCGAGTGGCCCGTCTGCCCGGTGCAGCTATCGGCGCCACCAAAGTGGGCGACGCCGAAGGTGGAGCGAGGTCCACGTCCTGCACCTGAGCCACCTCCAGGATAGGTGGGTTGGGGAGGGAGGGTGTAGCACAGTGCCGTCGGTGACAGCAGCCACCCCCCTTCCCTCCCTTATTGTTTAGGGGTTATTGTTTATGGGTTTTTTGTTGGTGTTTTCTGTTGGTAGGTGCATTCCGGGGTCTGCACCTTTAGGGGGGGGGGGTACTGTCACGTCCTGACCAGCAGATGGAGCTATTGTTTTAGTTTTGGGGTCAGGACGTGGCAGTTTTGTGTATGGGAATGTTTGTATTGTTGATTGGGACTTCCAATTGAAGGCAGGTGTGTTGAGTTGCCTTTGATTGGAAGTCCTATATAGGTGTGTGTGTTTTTCTTTGGGGTTGTGGGTGGTTGTTCTTGCACTGCGTTTTTGTATGCCTGTAAGACTGTCCCTGTTGTGTTTATTGTTTTTTCAGTGGATGCTTTACTCCTTTTTTAAAAATTAAAATATGAGCATCCATATTCCCGCTGCGCCTTGGTCCTCCTTTCAACAGCACGATGGATTTTGTGACAGTTGGTTTTCTATGGTTTATCTAGTTGTTCTGTTTCTTTGTTAGTCTGTGTGGCTCCCGATCAGGAACAGCTGTATGTCGTTGTTCCTGATTGGGAGTCATATATTAGGAGTGTGTTTTCACCTGGGGTTTGTGGGTTGTTGATTTTGCACTGCTGTATGTAAGTCCAAAAAATGACAAACCGACAGACAGGCTTTCTTGTTTTCCGTGTTCATTTTATTCTAATTAAATAGAAGAATGAGCATTCCCATCTGCGTTTTGTCATCCATTCACCACGACAGCCATTACAACATGAGACAGGGAGAAGCAATGTAAAATCAATAATGAAATTGTTTCCACAATTAACATGCTTTTTCTTGTTTCAAGTATGTTTTATTATGAAAAGTACAATATAACCATATATACTTGTACAACTATGGAGCGTATGTCCACATATAATTGTACAATTTGTTTTTCCAACATAAAAGACAAGAAATGATCACATTGGTATTTTAACAGTGTTATTGTAAGAGTTTAAATGTTTAAACAGAGGATACATCTAAAACAGGATAAAACAAGTGCAGTATGTTGTGAGAATGTTACTTTAACGTCGACTCATAACGTCACACTATAACTTCATGGGAGTCTTGTGGAAAGACTGCATGTTGTTTTGGGTGGATTGAGTGACGTCTTCATCAACATTTTGCAGAATATTCCGGTAATATTTTCACCTCTTGTCGGCTGCAGACATTCATAAGGAGTTCCAGTAGTTTATTTGTCATTTGCAGGTATTAAAAGTAATACATACATTGTAATTCCTTGTTGGCGCTCTCTCACATACAGGACAGTACATACCAGAGGAGGCTGCTGAGGGGAGGACGGCTCATAATAATGTCTGGAACAGAGTGAATGAAATGGAACACATGGAAACCACGTGTTTGATACCATTCCACTTATTCCACTCCAGCCATTACAAGCCTGTCCTCCCTAAATAAGGTCCCACCAACCTCCTGTGGTACAAACACAAACAGTAAAATATATCATAAAAAATGCAAAGTGGTAAAAGATCAGAAAATATTACAAGCCTGTCACGTGTGAGTGTCCATTGTGTGTGTGTTCAGTGTGTGTCCAGTTATTATTTCAGGGACACTGAGGATTCATCATAAACCCAAAACCCTGGATAGAGGGGCTCAGTGAATGTGGAGGTGAATGTGATCAGGTGGGTCAGTGTGTCAGAGGAGGCTCTATAGAAGGACAGAGTGCCGGCTGACCAGTCCAGATACACTCCTACTCTGTGGGAGCTGGAGGAGGGGACGTCTATGGTAGTGGAGTTATTATTATACCAGCTGGAGGAGGGGACGTCTATGGTAGTGGAGTTATTATTATACCAGCTGGAGGAGGGGACGTCTATGGTAGTGGAGTTATTATTATACCAGCTGGAGGAGGGGACGTCTATGGTAGTGGAGTTATTATTATGCCTGGCAATGTAACTGTAGTCAGAGCAGGTCAGACTCCAGGACTTGTCATTCCATCCAAGCCAACAGTCATCACCCCTTCCTCTCCTGCTGATTCCTTTATATGTCACTCCTATATAAGCCCCACTCCCACTCCACTCTACCTCCCAGTAACAGCGCCCAGTCAGACCCTCTCTACACAACACCTGTCTACAGCCCTCAAATCTCTCTGGGTGATCAGGATACGGCTGCTCCTCTCTCCTACATGTCACCTTTCTGTTCTCCTCAGACAGAGAGAGGAGTCTGTGTACTGTGTTTAGGTCCAGTGTGAGATCACAGACATCTGATGGATGAAACCAGACACAATATTAGAAATCATCATCATTCACATTAGAATGTTAACTCACTTTTCACTAATTCATTTAATGTAGATGTTTCTAGGTATCAAAAGGACAAGTTAAGGTACCTTGAGACTTGTTGAATGATCATATGTTATACTGTATGGTAATATAATACACACTTATTCACATTAATTACACACACACACACACACACACACACACACACACACACACACACACACACACACACACACACACACACACACATTGTCAAAGCAACTCTTTGTAAACGTTGGTGTCCCTGATTTGTGCTTCTGTAGAACTACAGATGATATTTAATATGACCAAGTCAGTAATGATGGGGGTCTTTGACTTAACTTGAAATAAGACTTATTCTTAGTTATCTTCTTCACAGCAGTCAACACTCACATTTTCTAAGTCCAGGTTTCATTCTGTTCTCTCCACCATGTTCCACACTGTAGCGATAAGCAGAAAAACAGACAGTCATTGAGGGATACACCTGAACACACACACACACACACACACACACACACACACACACACACACACACACAGGACAAATACACACACACACACAAACACGCACTGGTCAAGGTAAGAGCGTTTTCAGTGTATGTGTCCAGTGTGTGTGTGTATGTGTGAGTCCAGTGTGTGTGAGTCCAGCGTGTGTGTGTGTGTGTGTGTGTGTGAGTCCAGTGTGTGTGTGTGTGTGAGTCCAGTGTATGTGTATGTGTGAGTCCAGTGTGTGTGTGTGTCC
>NW_027675339.1:892500-1120000 GCF_965601325.2 Salmo salar
TGTGTGTGTGTGTGTATTTGTCCTGTGTGTATGTGTGTGTATTTGTCCGTGTGTGTGTGTGTGTGTGTGTATTTGTCCTGTGTGTGTGTGTGTGTGTATTTGTCCTGTATGTGTGTGTGTGTATTTGTCCTGTGTGTGTGTGTGTATTTGTCCTGTGTGTGTGTGTGTGTGTGTATTTGTCCTGTGTGTGTGTGTGTGTGTATTTGTCCTGTGTGTGTGTGTGTGTGTGTATTTGTCCTGTGTGTGTGTGTGTATTTGTCCTGTGTGTGTGTGTGTGTGTGTGTGTGTGTGTGTGTGTGTGTGTGTGTGTGTGTGTGTGTGTGTGTGTGTGTGTGTGTGTGTGTGTGTATTTGTCCTGTGTGTGTGTGTGTGTGTGTATATTTGTCGTGTGTGTGTGTGTATTTGTCCTGTGTGTGTGTGTGTGTGTCCTGTGTGTGTGTTTGTGTGTGTGTGTGTCCTGTGTGTTTGTGTGTGTGTGTGTGTGTGTTCTGTGTGTTTGTGTGTGTGTGTCCTGTGTGTTTGTGTGTGTGTGTCCTGTGTGTGTGTGTCCTGTGTGTGTGTGTGTGTGTGTGTGTCCTGTGTGTGTGTGAGTCCTGTGTGTGTGTGTGTCCTGTGTGTGTGTGTCCTGTGTGTCCTGTGTGTGTGTGTGTATTTGTCCTGTGTGTGTGTGTGTGTGTGTGTGTGTGTATTTGTCCTGTGTGTGTGTGTGTGTGTGTGTATTTGTCCTGTGTGTGTGTGTGTGTGTGTGTGTGTGTATTTGTCCTGTGTGTGTGTGTGTGAGTGTATTTGTCCTGTGTGTGTGTGTGTGAGTGTATTTGTCCTGTATGTGTGTGTGTGTGTATTTGTCCTGTGTGTGTGTGTGTGTGTATTTGTCCTGTGTGTGTGTGTGTGTATTTGTCCTGTGTGTGTGTGTGTGTATTTGTCCTGTGTGTGTGTGTGTGTGTGTGTGTGTGTGTGTGTGTGTGTGTGTGTGTGTGTGTGTGTATTTGTTCTGTGTGTGTGTGTGTGTGTGTGTGTGTGTGTGTGTGTGTGTGTGTGTGTGTGTGTGTGTGTGTGTGTGTATTTGTTCTGTGTGTGTGTGTGTGTGTGTGTGTGTGTGTGTGTGTGTGTGTGTGTGTATTTGTCCTGTGTGTGTGTGTGTGTGTGTGTGTGTATTTGTCCTGTGTGTGTGTGTGTGTGTCCTGTGTGTGTGTGTGTCCTGTGTGTGTGTGTGTCCTGTGTGTGTGTGTGTCCTGTGTGTGTGTGTGTCCTGTGTGTGTGTGTGTGTGTCCTGTGTGTGTGTGTGTCCTGTGTGTGTGTGTGTGTCCTGTGTGTGTGTGTCCTGTGTGTGTCCTGTGTGTCCGTGTGTGTCCTGTGTGTGTGTGTCCTGTGTGTCCTGTGTGTGTGTGTGTCTGTGTGTCCTGTGTGTGTGTGTCCTGTGTGTGTGTGTGTCCTCTGTGTGTGTGTGTCCTGTGTGTGTTTGTCCTGTGTGTGTGTGTGTGTGTGTGTGTGTGTGTGTGTGTGTGTGTATTTGTCCTGTGTGTATGTGTGTGTATTTGTCCGTTGTGTGTGTGTGTGTGTGTGTGTGTCCTTTGTGTGTGTGTGTGTGTGTCTGTGTGTGTGTATTTGTCCTGTGTGTGTGTGTGTGTGTATTTGTCCTGTGTGTGTGTGTGTGTGTATTTGTCCTGTGTGTGTGTGTGTGTGTGTGTGTGTGTGTGTATTTGTCCTGTATGTGTGTGTGTGTATTTGTCCTGTGTGTGTGTGTGTGTATTTGTCCTGTGTGTGTGTGTGTGTGTGTGTGTGTATTTGTCCTGTGTGTGTGTGTGTGTGTATTTGTCCTGTGTGTGTGTGTGTGTGTGTGTGTGTGTGTGTGTGTATTTGTCCTGTGTGTGTGTGTGTGTGTGTGTGTGTGTGTGTATTTGTCCTGTGTGTGTGTGTGTGTGTTTGTGTATTTGTCCTGTGTGTGTGTATTTGTCCTGTGTATGTGTATTTGACCTGTGTGTGTGTGTGTGTGTGTGTATGTATATTTGTCCTGTGTGTGTGTGTGTGTGTGTGTGTGTGTGTGTGTGTGTGTGTATTTGTCGTGTGTGTGTGTGTGTGTATTTGTCCTGTGTGTGTGTGTGTGTATTTGTCCTGTGTGTGTGTGTGTGTGTGTGTGTGTATTTGTCCTGTGTGTGTGTGTGTGTGTGTGTATTTGTCCTGTGTGTGTGTGTGTGTGTATTTGTCCTGTGTGTGTGTGTGTGTGTGTGTATTTGTCCTGTATGTGTGTGTGTGTATTTGTCCTGTGTGTGTGTGTGTGTGTATTTGTCCTGTGTGTGTGTGTGTGTGTATTTGTCCTGTGTGTGTGTGTGTGTGTGTGTATTTGTCCTGTATGTATGTGTGTGTGTGTGTGTGTGTATTTGTCCTGTATGTGTGTGTGTGTGTGTGTGTGTATTTGTCCTGTGTGTGTGTGTGTGTATTTGTCCTGTGTGTGTGTGTGTGTGTGTGTCCTGTGTGTGTGTGTGTGTGTCCTGTGTGTGTGTGTGTGTGTGTGTGTGTGTGTGTGTGTGTGTGTGGTGTGTGTGTGTGTGTGTGTGTGTGTATTTGTTCTGTGTGTGTGTGTGTGTGTGTGTGTGTGTGTGTGTGTGTGTGTATTTGTTCTCTGTGTGTGTGTGTGTGTGTGTGTGTGTGTGTGTGTGTGTGTGTGTGTGTGTATTTGTCCTGTGTGTGTGTGTGTATTTGTCCTGTGTGTGTGTATTTGTCCTGTGTGTGTGTGTGTGTGTGTGTGTGTGTGTGTGTGTGTGTGTGTGTGTGTGTGTGTGTGTGTGTGTATTTGTCCTGTGTGTGTGTGTGTGTGTATTTGTCCTGTGTGTGTGTGTGTGTGTGTGTGTGTGTGTATTTGTCCTGTGTGTGTGTATTTGACCTGTGTATGTGTATTTGACCTGTGTGTGTGTGTGTGTGTGTGTGTGTGTGTGTGTGTGTGTGTGTGTGTATTTGTCCGTTGTGTGTGTGTGTGTATGTATATTTGTCCTGTGTGTGTGTGTGTGTGTGTGTGTGTGTGTGTGTGTGTGTGTGTGTGTGTGTATTTGTCCTGTGTGTGTGTGTGTGTATTTGTCCTGTGTGTGTGTGTGTGTGTATTAGTCGTGTGTGTGTGTGTGTGTGTATTAGTCGTGTGTGTGTGTGTGTGTATTTGTCCTGTGTGTGTGTGTGTGTGTGTGTGTATTTGTCCTGTGTGTGTATGTGTGTCGTGTGTGTGTGTGTCGTGTGTGTGTGTCGTGTGTGTGTGTGTGTGTGTCGTGTGTGTGTGTGTCCTGTATGTCCTGTGTGTTACACACACACACACACACACACACACACACACACACACACACACACACACACACACACACATACACACACACACACACACACACACACACACACACACAGCATATAACTTTTTCCAAGTGGTGGTAAGAATGTTTGTCTTAACTAGCCTGATAAGTCAAACATGTCTGATATGAACATTGACATAAACCCTCTACATACTTGAGTTTCTCCAGTCTGCAGTGTGGATCCTCCAGTCCAGCAGAGAGCAGTCTGACTCCTGAGTCTCCTGGGTGATTGTAGCTCAGGTCCAGCTCTCTCAGGTGTGAGGGGTTTGACCTCAGAGCTGAGACCAGAGAAGCACAGCCTTCCTCTGTGACTAGACAGCCTGACAGCCTGCAAAGAGTCAAATCAAATTAAAATCACACTGCTATGCTTTGGTGGTGAAAATAGTGGCAGTATAATTTTTCAAAATTTTTCAGATATCAGTGTCCTGAAACCTGCCATATCTATTCGTAAATTAATGTATCATCATTAAAAATGACAAATGATCAAAGTATTGCCTGCAGATAGAAACATGTATAGTACAAATATTTGAGTAGACTGACCAGACCAGTTTAAAAGCAGTATCAGTCAAAAGACAGACAGTGAGGTATCAGATTTAGATTGTATTGAGTATACAGTCCACACCATATCTATTTTGACAGTGAAGATAACATTTTAAATGTGGCTCTAAACTCCAACATTTTGGATTTCAGATCAAATGTTTCATATGAGGTGACAGTATATAATGTCACCTTTTATTTGAGGATATTTTCATACATATCTGTTTCACCGTTTAGAAAAATGAAAGCACTTTATGTATCTAGTCCCCCTATTTAAAGAAGTCATACGTTTTCGGACCAATTCACTTAAAGTGTGTTAAATTAGTCAAAAGTTTAGTGTTTGGTCCCATATTCTTTGACTGCAATGACTACATCAAGCCTGTGACTGCCATGATTGAGAAAGATCATGAATAATAATGAGTGAGAGAGTTACAGAGGCTACAACAAAACATGCTAACCTCTCACCATTACCAACAACAGAGGATACAGCAAAACATGCTAACCTCTCACCATTACCAATAACAGAGGATACAACAAAACATGCTAACCTCTCACCATTACCAATAACAGAGGCTACAACAAAACATGCTAACCTCTCACCATTACCAATAACAGAGGCTACAACAAAACATGCTAACCTCTCACCATTACCAATAACAGAGACTACAACAAAACATGCTAACCTCTCACCATTACCAATAACAGAGGCTACAACAAAACATGCTAACCTCTCACCATTACCAATAACAGAGGATACAACAAAACATGCTAACCTCTCACCATTACCAATAACAGAGGCTACAACAAAACATGCTAACCTCTCACCATTACCAATAACAGAGGCTACAACAAAACATGCTAACCTCTCACCATTACCAATAACAGAGGCTACAACAAAACATGCTAACCTCTCACCATTACCAATAACAGAGGCTACAACAAAACATGCTAACCTCTCACCATTACCAATAACAGAGACTACAACAAAACATGCTAACCTCTCACCATTACCAATAACAGAGGATACAACAAAACATGCTAACCTCTCACCATTACCAATAACAGTGGCTACAACAAAACATGCTAACCTCTCACCATTACCAATAACAGTGGCTACAACAAAACATGCTAACCTCTCACCATTACCAATAACAGAGGGTACAACGAAACACTTGTTGACCAACTACAGGAATACTAACCTCAAAGTCTCCAGTCTGCAGTGGGGATCCTCCAGTCCAGCAGAGAGCAGCTCCACTCCTGAATCCTTCAGGTCATTGTTACTCAGGTCCAGCTCTCTCAGGTGTGAGGGGTTTGAACTGAGAACTGAGGCCAACACTTTACAGGATGTGTCTGTGAGTTTACAGCCAGTGAGTCTGCCAACACAGAAGAAATACAATGACAGACAGGTTGTATTAAAATGATACGCTTAGCTTTCTCTGTTTACGCTGTTACCCATTTACAAATAATGTGTTGGGTTTGACCTCAGAGCTGAGACCAGAGAAGCACAGCCTTCCTCTGTGACTAGACAGCCTGACAGCCTGCAAAGAGTCAAATCATATTAAAATCACACTGCTATCCTTTGGTGGTGAAAATAGTGGCAGTATATTTCTTCAACATATTCAGATATATCAGTCATGAAACCTGCCATATCTATTCAGAAATTAAGGTATCATATTAGAAATTACAAATTATCAAAGTTTTGCCTGCAGATAGAAACATATATAGTACAAATATTTGAGTAGACTGACCAGACCAGTTTAAAATCAGTATCAGTCAAAAGACAGACAGTGAGGTATCAGATTTAGATTGTATTGAGTATACAGTCCACACCATATCTATTTTGACAGTGAAGATAACATTTTAAATGTGGCTCTAAACTCCAACATTTTGGATTTCAGATCAAATGTTTCATATGAGGTGACAGTATAAAATGTCACCTTTTATTTGAGGATATTTTCATACATATCTGTTTCACCGTTTAGAAATGAAAGCAGTTCATGTATCTAGTCCCCCTATTTGAAGAAGTCATAAGTATTCTGACCAATTCATTTATAGTGTATTAAAGTAGTCAATAGATTAGTGTTTGGTTGTAAACTAGTTGGTCTTATTTGCAGTTTGTTTTGGTTGTGTTTTGCACCAATAATAAAATGGTGGATGATGACTGGATTAATCTTCTGTCTAAGTGAGTAGATAACATGTTTCTAAACACTAAATGAATCCTGATGATAACATGATTAATACAAATCATGAATGAATCATGAATAGTAATGATCAGGAAAGTTACAGAGGCTACAACAAAACAGCTAACCTCTCACCATTACCAATAACAGAGGCTACAACAAAACATGCTAACCTCTCACCATTACCAATAACAGAGGCTACAACAAAACATGCTAACCTCTCACCATTACCAATAACAGAGGCTACAACAAAACATGCTAACCTCTCACCATTACCAATAACAGAGGATACAACAGAACATGCTAACCTCTCACCATTACCAATAACAGAGGCTACAACAAAACATGCTAACCTCTCACCATTACCAATAACAGAGGATACAACAAAACATGCTAACCTCTCACCATTACCAATAACAGAGGCTACAACAAAACATGCTAACCTCTCACCATTACCAATAACAGAGGCTACAACAAAACATGCTAACCTCTCACCATTACCAATAACAGAGGCTACAACAAAACATGCTAACCTCTCACCATTACCAATAACAGAGGCTACAACAAAACATGCTAACATCTCACCATTACCAATAACAGAGGATACAACAAAACATGCTAACCTCTCACCATTACCAATAACAGAGGATACAACAAAACATGCTAACCTCTCACCATTACCAATAACAGAGGCTACAACAAAACATGCTAACCTCTCACCATTACCAATAACAGAGGATACAACAAAACATGCTAACCTCTCACCATTACCAATAACAGAGGCTACAACAAAACATGCTAACCTCTCACCATTACCAATAACAGAGGCTACAACAAAACATGCTAACCTCTCACCATTATCAATAACAGAGGCTACAACAAAACATGCTAACCTCTCACCATTACCAATAACAGAGTCTACAACAAAACATGCTAACCTCTCACCATTACCAATTACAGATGCTACAACAAAACATGCTAACCTCTCACCGTTACCAATAACAGAGGATACAACAAAACATGCTAACCTCTCACCATTACCAATAACAGAGGCTAAAACAAAACATGCTAACCTCTCACCGTTACCAATAACAGAGGCTACAACAAAACATGCTAACCTCTCACCATTACCAATAACAGAGTCTACAACAAAACATGCTAACCTCTCACCATTACCAATAACAGAAGCTACAGCAAAATATGCTAACCTCTCACCATTACCAATAACAGAGGCTACAACAAAATATGCTAACCTCTCACCATTACCAATAACAGAGGCTACAACAAAACATGCTAACCTCTCACCATTACCAATAACAGAGGCTACAACAAAACATGCTAACCTCTCACCATTACCAATAACAGAGGCTACAACAAAACATGCTAACCTCTCACCATTACCAATAACAGAGGGGGTTTGATCTTTGTGCCTCCGTTTCTCATTTATCATCATTCACGATTCATTCATGGTTATTCATAATCATGGTAGCATCCACATGAATGTAGAAGTCACTGACAATAGAAGTGAAGTGACTCCAAAATGACAGGACATTATTTACTATTCAGTATCCATTAGGAAAAACATCATCCAAAACACAACCAAGACCAACTGCAAATGAATTCAACAAGTTAGTAGAATCACAAGCTTGATGTAATCACTGCAGGTGTCAGGAATCCCGCTTCCTGAGTCTGTTTCTGCCTGAGCTGACTGTTTTCTGTTTGGTGTCTAAGGGTGCGTTCAGAAACCTATCTGGTTGCTAGGCGACGAAGTTAGGCGGGAGATCTAGTGATTACCCTACACCTGCATCTCATCAACCTTCTGCACACCTGGTCCTGATCATCACCTCTTCATAAGCCCTGAGCTGACATCCATTCCCTGCTGGATCGTTAGCAATGAACAGCCTCATGTTTCCTGAGCTAGTCTTGTTGTTTTGTTCTTGTTACTGGTTACTCCCCCCCCCGTTTACTCTGTCTACAGTCATCCTCCCGGAACATTCAACTCCCTTGACTGGCCGTCGGTGGATACAGTGACGTCATTGAATCCACCCATCTACTCTCATCAACTCACCTCCGCTGCCGCTCCGTCTCCTGGATCACTCAAATTACACATCAAGACTACCAATAAATACTCACCTTCATTTTACTCACCTGGTCTGCTTCTGGGTTCTGTCTTAGAGAAACATGACAGCAGGCATGGAATATGGGACAACATGCTAAACTTATGACTACTTTAATACACTATTAGTAATATGTCCGAATAATTACGACTTTTTCAAATGGGAGAACTACATGCATAAAGTACTTTCATATCTGATAATACTGACCTCAGAGTCTCCAGTTTACAGTGGGGATTCCCTAGTCCAGCAGAGAGCAGCTTCACGCCTGAATCCTTCAGGTCATTGTTACTCAGATCCAACTCTCTCAGGTGTGAGGGGTTTAACCTCAGAGCTGAGACCAGAGAATCACAGCCTTCCTCTGTGACTCCACAGCCTGACAGCCTGACAAAGAGATCATGACTTCAAACACATTGTTAACCTGTTAGGGCTAGGGGGCAGTATTGACACTCCTGGATAAAAAACATACCCGATTTAATCTGGTTACCACTCCTACCCAGTAACTAGAATATGCATATACTTATTGCATATGGATAGAAAACACCCTACATTTTCTAAAACTGTTTGAATGGTGTCTGTGAGTATAACAGAACTCAAATGGCAGGTCAAAACCTGAGAGATTCCTTTACAGGAAGTGGCCTGTCTGACCATTTCTTGAACTTCTTTTCCATCTCTATCATTTACTAAGGATCTCTGCTCTAACGTGACACTTCCCACGTCGTCCATAGGCGCTCAGAGCCCGGGAAAAAACAGAATGTCGTCATTCCAGCCCCAGGCTGAAACACATGATCGCCTTTCTCAAGTGGCCGATCAAGGGACACTGGGCTTATGCGCGTGACCCCGACCGCCCCCGCCTTTGGGATTTTTTCCTCTGTTTGCCGAAAAGGAGATTCCCTGTCGGAATATTATCGCTTTTCTACGAGAAAAATGTCGTAAAAATTTATTTTAAACAGCGGTTGACATGCTTCGAAGTACGGTAATGGAATATTTAGAATTTTATTGTCACGAATTGCGCAATGCGCGCGACACTTCTTTAATATTTCGGATAGTGTCTGGAACGCACGAACAAAATGCCGCTATTCGGATATAACGATGGATTATTTTGGACCAAACCAACATTTGTTATTGAAGTAGCAGTCCTGGGTGTGCATTCTGACGAAGACAACAAAAGGTAATCAAACTTTTATAATAGTAAATATGATTATGGTGAGTGCTAAACTTGCCGGGTGTCTAAATAGCGAGCCCGTGATGCCTGGGCTATGTACTTAGAATATTGCAAAATGTGCTTTCACCAAAAAGCTATTTTAAAATCGGACATATCGAGTGCATAGAGGAGGTCTGTATCTATAATTCTTAAAATAATTGTTATGCTTTTTGTGAACGTTTATCGTGAGTAATTTAGTAAAATGTTAGCGAATTCCCCGGAAGTTTGCGGGGGGTATGCTAGTTCTGAACGTCACATGCTAATGTAAAAAGCTGGTTTTTGATATAAATATGAACTTGATTGAACAAAACATGCATGTATTGTATAACATAATGTCCTAGGGTTGTCATCTGATGAAGATCATCAAAGGTGAGTGCTGCATTTAGCTGTCTTCTGGGTTTTGGTGACATTATATGCTGGCTTGAAAAATGGGTGTCTGATTATTTCTGGCTTGGTACTCTGCTGACATAATCTAATGTTTTGCTTTCGTTGTAAAGCCTTTTTGAAATCGGACAGTGTGGTTAGATTAACGAGAGTCTTGTCTTGAAATGGCTGTAAAATAGTCATATGTTTGAGAAATTGAAGTAATAGGATTTTTAAGGTTTTGAAAATCGCGCCACAGGCTGGCGCAAGCGTCCCACCTAGCCCATAGAGGTTAATTTAGTGTAGAAGGACAATGGCAGATGCATTTGGTTAATTCTCCCAAACAACATATATATTCTTCTTCTGTGTCCTAGAATTGTATGGTCATATTGTTATACTAATGTGAAAATCAATGCATTTATTCACACACACACACACACACACACACACACACACACACACACACACACACACACACACACACACACACACACACACACACACACACACACACGACACACACACACGACACACACACACGACACACACAGTCAGCATATAACTTTGTCCAAGTGGTGGTCAGAATGTTTGTATTACCTAGCCTGAAAAGTCAAACATGTCTGATATGAACATTGACATAAACCCTCTACATACTTGAGTTTCTCCAGTCTGCAGTGTGGATCCTCCAGTCCAGCAGAGAGCAGTCTGACTCCTGAGTCTCCTGGGTGATTGTAGCTCAGGTCCAGCTCTCTCAGGTGTGAGGGGTTTGACCTCAGAGCTGAGACCAGAGAAGCACAGCCTTCCTCTGTGACTCCACAGCCTGACAGCCTGCAACGAGATCATCATGACTTCACAAACACACTGTTTAGTTAACACCAGTAGTGTTGAAGGACAATGGAAGATGCATTTGGTTTATTCTCTCAAACAACATATAGATTCATCTTCCGTCAGCTACAATTGTATGGTCATATTGTTATACTAATGTGAAAATCAATGCATTTATTCAATGTTTTCAATGTAATATTATACACATATTATAATGCATATTTTTCTTTAACCTGAATATTTCTTCCTGATGATTAGTTCTTATATGTCATTTTATTTACTCACAGAACAGCTCTGGAGGCTTTGACCACTGGCAGCAGCCTCAGAAGACCTTCCTCTGATCTGGAGTATTTCTTCAGGTCAAACACATCCAGCTCCTTTTCTGAAGTCAGCAACACAAAGACCAGAGCTGACCACTCTGCAGGTGACAGGTTGGGTTTTGAGAGACTTCCTGAGCTCAGGTAGCTTTGGATCTCCTCCACTAGAGAATGGTCATTCAGTTCATTCAGACAGTGGAACAGATTGATGCTCCTCTCTGGAGAAGGATTCTCCCTGATCTTCTCCTTGATGTACTTGACTGTTTTTTCATGGGTCTTTGAGCTGCTTCTTGTCTTTGTCAGTAGACCTCGTAAGTGCTTCTGATTGGACTCCAGTGAGAGTCCCAGAAGGAAGCGGAGGAAAAGGTCCAGGTTTCCCATCTCACTGTGTAAGGCTTTATCCACAGCACTCTTGTAGAAAGAAACTTTAGGCTTGTCTCTGAACATCACAGAAAGGTTCCTGGACGTTGATTGCGGTTCGGCCATTAGATTCTCATTGTTGTTGATGAATGAGAGGAACACATACACAGCAGCCAGAAACTCCTGAATGCTCAGATGAACAAAGCAGTACACCTTGTCTTGGTACAGAACACATTCCTCTTTAAAGATCTGTGTGCACAATCCTGAGTACACCGAGGCTTCATTGACATCAATGCCAGCCTCTTTCAGGTCTTCTTCATAGAAAATCAGATTGCCATTCACAAGCTGTTGAAAAGCCAGTTTTCCCAGTGACAGAATGCTCTCTTTATTCCAGTGTGGACCTGTCTCTTCTTTCCCAAGATACTTTTCATCCTTCTGTTTGGTATGAAACACCACAAGGTGTGTGTACATCTCAGTCAGAGTCTTGGGCATCTCTTCTGTCTTATGTTTCAGCATGTGTTCGAGGACTGTTGCAGAAATCCAACAGAAGACTGGAATGTGGCACATGATGTGGAGGCTCCTTGATGTCTTTATGTGTGAGATGATTCTGCTGGCCAGGTCCTCATCACTGAATCTCTTTCTGAAGTACTCCTCCTTCTGTGGGTCATTGAACCCTCGTACCTCTGTCACCTGGTCAACACACCCTGAAGGGATCTTATTGGCTGCTGCAGGTCGGGTAGTTATCCAGAGGAGAGCAGAGGGAAGCAGATTTCCCTTGATGAGATTTGTCAGCAGAACATCCACTGAGGTTGACTCTGTGACGTCACAACAGATCTTGTTATTCTGGAAGTCTAAGGGCAGTCGGCACTCATCCAGACCATCAAAGATGAACACAACTTTGTACTTGTTGTAGATGGTGATTCCTGATTGTTTGGTTTCCATTGAGAAGTGATTAAGAAGTTCAATGAAAGTGTGTTTGTCCCCTTTCATCAAATTCATCTCCCGGAAAGGGAATGAAAATACAAATTGGACATCCTGATTTGCTTTTCCTTCAGCCCAGTCCAGAATGAACTTCTGCACAGAGACTGTTTTTCCAATGCCAGCGACTCCCTTTGTCAGCACAGTTCTGATATGCTTGTCTTGTCCAGTTAAGGGTTTGAAGATGTCGTTACATTTGATTGCAGTCTCTGGTCTTGCTTGTTTCCTGGTTGTTGTCTCAATCTGTCTCAGCTCATGTTCATTATTGACCTGTCCTGTTCCACCCTCTGTGATGTAGAGCTCTGTGTAGATCTTATTGAGAAGTGTTGGGTTTCCTTGTTTAGCGATCCCCTCAAATACACATTGAAACTTCTTCTTTAGATTAGATTTGAGTTCACGTTGGCAAATCACAGCAAGCTCATCTGAATGAAGAAATAGCACAGAGGATATTAATATTACATCTGTTTTAATGCCTACAGTATTGTAGGACTGTTATAAAGTTTAAATTATAATCATTTATTCTCTTAACTGACTGTATAAATGTGTAAATGTTTTCATAATGCATTACAGACTGGTGTGACTGATTATTATATTATTGGCATTATTGATGGTATTATTAATGTTGTCTCTCTCTGTCTCTCTCTGTCTCTGTCTCTCTCTCTAAATTAATCAACACAATACATCCCTGCTGCTACTTGATGAGGTCACTAGGTGTTGTGTTAAGGCTGCTACAATATCATTGAGTTACACAGCTACTTTAGCTGTACTTTAGCTACAGCTTTTAAATGTTATAAAACAGCATTCAACATGAGGCAGACAGATCTTACTTTTCTCCAGTGTCTCAGCAAGCTCCTTCTGGTTCATTTTCCTCAGGACGTGCAGTGTGATCTTCAGAGCCCCCTCTCTGGCACTGCTCTCCTGCTTCTCATCTTCAGCATCCACCACTTCCTCATCCTGCTTCTGACCCTCAAAGCCTTCTGGGAGTTCTGGACTAAGAATCCTCTTGAACATCTTCAGCTCGTTCTTCACAAATGTCATAATATTCTCTTCAAGCAACTGAAATAAATAAAGTAAATAAATTAAGCAAGAGAATAAATGCTTTCTCATTAACACAATAATGAATGATTGACAGATCAACTTTACTTGAGGAAAAGAAAAACAAATGTACATAACAGGACCACATACACTGAATATGGAGGCCAGGTCTGTTTGATGACTCTGGGAAGACTGACCACTGAGAATCTCTGACTCTGATCTCTCCTGTTGGTTTCTGTGGACAAAACATGAGATTACATCTCCTCATCCAGGGAGTGAGTGAGTACGGACAGACAAACAGACACACATAGACAGAAAGCGGGACAGACAGTCAGAGACAGACAGAGACAGACAGACAGAAAGACACAATCAGAGAGACAGACAGACAGACAGAAACCGGGACAGACAGTCAGAGACAGACACAGACAGACACACACAGACAGAGACAGACACATACAGGGAGGGAATATTGTGTTTGTTTAATTAATATTGTTTAGGACTATGAAAATGGACAAAAGTATTAGCCTATGGATTATGAAAACAACAAAAAGAAATGTGAAAATGGGAGAGGAGAAATGACTAGAGACAGTGTTGTTTAACTCACTGACCATGACCCATGAGTTCTTCTTACCTTTGTTCAGTAGAAAAGTCTCCCTCTCTAAAGAATATAGGACGATTCATAGACCAGTCACTCTTCATGGACACACAGCTGGGAACAGGGGAGGCTGGTCTCTCCTGCTTGATTGGACTTCAACACAACAGAGACAAACATTACATCTCTCATCTACTCTGAGCTCAGATGGGAAACATAAGAAGAGCTCTGGATCAGACAGACAGACAGACGGAGATAGATACAGAGACAGACAGACAGACAGACAGACAGACAGACAGACAGACAGACAGACAGACAGACAGACAGACAGACAGACAGACAGACAGACAGACAGACAGACAGACAGACAGACAGACAGAGCTCAGATGGGGAAACATAAGAAGAGTTTAATTCCAAAACGCTACATATCCATTTTCAGAAATGTTGGTAAATTAGCTTTTATTGTTTAAACCTGTTAGGGCTAGGGGCAGTATTTGCATGGCCGGATTAAAAAACGTACCCGATTTAATCTGGTTATTACTACTGCCCAGAAACTAGAATATGCATATAATTATTGGCTTTGGATAGAAAATACCCTAAAGTTTCTAAAACTGTTTGAATGGTGTCTGTGAGTATAACAGAACTCATATGGCAGTCAAAACCCTGAGACAAATCCTGACAGGAAACTGAAATCTGATGTGTGGATATCACTTCAAACATTTGCCATTGAAACACACAGGGGCTTGCGATTCATTTAGCACTTCCTATGGCTTCCACTAGATGTCCCCAGTCTTTACAAAGTGTTTTGAGCCTCCTACCATCAAAATTGACTGAAAGAGAGGATGTTTACCTTGGTCACAGGAAATGGGCCATTACCATTGTGACGTCGGCGCCCATGGGTACTCTCCCTTTTTGAAACGTTTTGAAAGACAATGCAACCGTCCCAATGGAATATTATTGAAGCCCTGGATGAAAAAGCCCCTAAAGATTTATGTTATACAACGTTTGACATGTTTGAACGAACTTAACCTGTTAGGGCTAGGGGGCAGTATTGACACGGCTGGATAAAAAACATACCCGATTTAATCTGGTTACCACTCCTACCCAGTAACTAGAATATGCATATACTTATTACATATGGATAGAAAACACCCTAAAGTTTCTAAAACTGTTTGAATGGTGTCTGTGAGTATAACAGAACTCAAATGGCAGGTCAAAACCTGAGAGATTCCTTTACAGGAAGTGGCCTGTCTGACCATTTCTTGAACTTCTTTTCCATCTCTATCTTTTACTAAGGATCTCTGCTCTAACGTGACACTTCCTACGTCGTCCATAGGCGCTCAGAGCCCGGGAAAAAACAGAATGTCGTCATCCCAGCCCCAGGCTGAAACACATTATCGCCTTTCTCAAGTGGCCGATCAAGGGACACTGGGCTTAGGCGCGTGACCCGACCGCCCCCGCCTTTGTGATTTTTTCCTGTGTTTGCCGAAAAGGAGATTCCCGGTCGGAATATTATCGCTTTTCTACGAGAAAAATGGCGTAAAAATTGATTTTAAACAGCGGTTGACATGCTTCGAAGTACGGTAATGGAATATTTAGAATTTTTTGGTCACGAATTGCGCCATGCACTACCATTTCGGATAGTGTCTGGAACGCACGAACAAAACGCCGCTATTCGGATATAACGATGGATTATTTTGGACCAAACCAACATTTGTTATTGAAGTAGCAGTCCTGGGAGTGCATTCTGACGAAGACAACAAAAGGTAATCAAACTTTTATAATAGTAAATATGATTATGGTGAGTGCTAAACTTGCCGGGTGTCTAAATAGCTAGCCCGTGATGCCTGGGCTATGTACTTAGAATATTGCAAAATGTGCTTTCACCAAAAAGCTATTTTAAAATCGGACATATCGAGTGCATAGAGGAGGTCTGTATCTATAATTCTTAAAATAATTGTTATGCTTTTTGTGAACGTTTATCGTGAGTAATTTACTAAAATGTTAGCGAATTTACCGGAAGTTTGCAGGGGGTATGCTAGTTCTGACTGTCACATGCTAATGTAAAAAGCTGGTTTTTGATATAAATATGAACTTGATTGAACAAAACATGCATGTATTGTATAACATAATGTCCTAGGAGTGTCATCTGATGAAGATCATCAAAGGTTAGTGCTGCATTTAGCTGTGGTTTTGGTTTTTGTGACATTATATGGTAGCTTGAAAAATGGGTGTCTGATTATTTCTGGCTGGGTACTCTCCTGACAATCTAATATTTTGCTTTCGCTGTAAAGCCTTTTTGAAATCGGACAATGTGGTTAGATTAACGAGTCTTGTCTTTAAAATGGTGTAAAATAGTCATATGTTTGAGAAATTTAAGTTATAGCATTTTTGAGGTATTTGTATTTCGCGCCACGCGATTCCACTGGCTGTTGACCTCGCCTAGACAGGTTAACCTCTCTCGGGTATGTGGGACGAATCGTCCCACCTCGTCAACAGCCAGTGGAATCGAGTGGCGCGAAATACGAAAAACCTTAAAAATGCTATTACTTCAATTTCTCAAACATATGACTTTATGTGATTCATATGATGTATGTCATGACAAAAAATTTCTAAATATTCCATTACTGTACTTCGAAGCATGTCAAACGCTGTTTAAAATAATTTTTTATGCTATTTTTCTCGTAAAATAGCGATAATATTCCAACTGGGCGTCGTTGTTTTCGGTCAAAGGCTGAAAGAAAAACATGGCCACTTCTCGGGGCCGCGCATCTCCTGTCTCTGAGCCACCAGCCTGACCCCTCACAAACAGCGCTCCTGTACCTAGCCCAGAGACAGCAGAGATCTCATTCCACTTTCTGGCACCTTCAGAGAGCCTATGGGAGCCTTAGAAATTGTCACGTTACAGCAGAGATCCTGTATTTTCGACAGAGATGCCACAGAAGCACAAGAAATGGTCAGAGAGGGCACTTCCTGTATGAAATCTTCTCATGTTTTGGCCTGCCATATGAGTTATGTTATACTCACAGACACCATTCAAACAGTTTTATAAACTTTAGAGTGTTTTCTATCCAAATCTACCAATTATATGCATATTCTCGTTTCTGGAAAAGAGTAGTAACCAGTTTAAATCGGGTACGTTTTTTATCCGGCCGTGAAAATACTGCCCCCTACCCTAGAGAGGTTAACACAGTGTCCAAAGAAGGGCCAGATGTATACAGAATGGTGTCGTCTGAGTAGAGGTGGATCAAGGAATCACCCGCAGCATGAGCAACATCGTTGGTATATACAGAGAAAAGAGCCGGTCCGAGAATTGAACCCTGTGGTACCCCCACAGAGACTACCAGAGGTCCGGACAACAGGCCCTCCGATTTGACACATTGAATTCTATCTAAGAAGTAGTTGGTGAACCAGGCGAGTCAGTCATTTGAGAAACCAAGACTGTTGAGTCTGCCGATAAGAATACAGTGATTGACAGAGTCGAAAGCCTTGGCCAGGTCGAAGAAGAGGGCTGTACAGTACTGTCTTTTATCGATGGCGGTTATGATATCGTTTAGTACCTTGAGTGTGGCTGAGGTGCACCCGTGTCCAGCTCGGAAACCGGATTGCACAGCGGAGAAGGTACGGTGAGATTCGAAATGGTCAGTGATCTGTTTGTTAACTTGGATGTTGATGACTTTAGAAAGGCAGGGCATGATGGATATAGGTCTGTAACAGTTTGGGTCTAGAGTGTCACCCCCTTTGAAGAGGGGGATGACCGCGGAAGTGTTCCAATCTTTAGGAATCTCGGACGATACGAAAGAGAGGTTGAACAGACTAGTAATAGGGGTTGCCACAATGGCGGCGGATAATTTTAGAAAGAGAGGGTCCAGGTTGTCTAGTCCAGCTGATTTGTAGGGGTCCAGGTTGTCTAGTCCAGCTGATTTGTAGGGGTCCAGGTTGTCTAGTCCAGCTGATTTGTAGGGGTCCAGGTTGTCTAGTCCAGCTGATTTGTAGGGGTCCAGATTGTCTAGTCCAGCTGATTTGTAGGGGTCCAGGTTGTCTAGTCCAACTGATTTGTAGGGGTCCAGGTTGTCTAGTCCAACTGATTTGTAGGGGTCCAGGTTGTCTAGTCCAGCTGATTTGTAGCGGTCCAGGTTGTCTAGTCCAGCTGATTTGTAGGGGTCCAGGTTGTCTAGTCCAGCTGATTTGTAGGGGTCCAGGTTGTCTAGCCCAGCTGATTTGTAGGGGTCCAGGTTGTCTAGTCCAGCTGATTTGTAGGGGTCCAGGTTGTCTAGCCCAGCTGATTTGTAGGGGTCCAGGTTGTCAAGCCCAGCTGATTTGTAGGGGTCCAGGTTTTGCAACTCTTTCAGAACATCAGCTATCTGAATTTGGGTGAAGGAGAAGATGGGGAGGCTTGGGCAAGTAGCTGCGGGGGGTGGGGAGCTGTTGGCCGGGGTTGGGGTAGCCAGGAGGAAAGCATGGCCAGCCGTAGAGAAATGCTAATTGAAATTCTCAATTATTGTGGAGTTATCGGTTGTGAGTGTTTCCTAGCCTCAGTGCAGTGGGCAGCTGGAAGGAGGTGCTCTTATTCTCCATGGACCTTACAGTGTCCCAAAACTTTTTGGAGTTAGAGCGACAGGATAAAAATGTCTGTTTGAAAAAGCTAGCCTTTGCTTTCCTAACTGACTGTGAATTGGTTCCTGACTTCCCTGAAAAGTTGCATATCGCGGGCAGTATTCAATGCTAGTGCAGTACGCCACAGGATGTTTTTGTGCTGGTCGAGGGCAGTCAGGTATGGAGTGAACCAAGGGCTATATCTGTTCTTAGTTCTACATTTTTTGAAAGGGGCATGCTTATTTAAAGCATCAGACAAGTTACGTACATATAGTTGATTTTATTAAAACACATGGAGCGATTGGTAGAAAGAACAGATGACTCTTGGTTGACCAAGATGTATTTTAGGTGAGGGCAGCACTAGAACATGATGTTGGGGCTCCCGAGTGGCACAGCGGTCTAAGACACTGCATCTCAGTGCTAGAGGCGTCACTACAGGCTGTATCACAACCGGCCGTGATTGGGAGTCCCATAGGGTGGTGCACAATTGGCCCAGCGTCGTCCGGGGTAGGCCATCATTGGAAATAAGAATTTGTTCTTAACTGACTTGCCTAATTAAATAAAGGTTACATTTAAATAAATAAGTGTTTTTTGACAAACCGTTTTTTACAAACCCGTCAAGGCTCCAAATTTGAGAAGGGTTTAAAACAAAGGTTTCAAACCAATGCATGAATGTAATTGAATCTAGGTATGTTTCGCCTTTAATGTAATGACATGAAAAAAATTGGCTGAATATTATACAATGACTTATCAACAGCTCTAATAATTTGCCTCCACAGGAAATCTACACTGGTAATTCTATAATATACTATATAGCCTAGAAACCTGGTTAAACCATCATTATGACATCATGGATGAATTCTAGAATATACTATATAGCCTAGAAACCTGGTTAAACAATCATTATGACATCATGGATGAATTCTAGAATATACTATATATCCTAGAAACCTGGTTAAACTATCATTATGACATCATGGATGAATTCTAGAATATACTATATAGCCTAGAAACCTGGTTAAACAATCATTATGACATCATGGATGAATTCTAGAATATACTATATATCCTAGAAACCTGGTTAAACTATCATTATGACATCATGGATGAATTCTAGAATATACTATATAGCCTAGAAACCTGGTTAAACAATCATTATGACATCATGGATGAATTCTAGAATATACTATATAGCCTAGTAACCTGGTTAAACTATCATTATGACATCATGGATGAATTCTAGAATATACTATATATCCTAGAAACCTGGTTAAACTATCATTATGACATCATGGATGAATTCTAGAATATACTATATAGCCTAGAAACCTGGTTAAACAATCATTATGACATCATGGATTAATTCTAGAATATACTATATAGCCTAGTAACCTGGTTAAACTATCATTATGACATCATGGATGAATTCTAGAATATACTATATAGCCTAGAAACCTGGTTAAACAATCATTATGACATCATGGATGAATTCTAGAATATACTATTTATCCTAGAAACCTGGTTAAACTATCATTATGACATCATGGATGAATTCTAGAATATACTATTTATCCTAGAAACCTGGTTAAACTATCATTATGACATCATGGATGAATTCTAGAATATACTATATATCCTAGAAACCTGGTTAAACTATCATTATGACATCATGGATGAATTCTAGAATATACTATA
Source organism: Salmo salar (assembly GCF_965601325.2). NCBI lineage: Eukaryota > Metazoa > Chordata > Actinopteri > Salmoniformes > Salmonidae > Salmo > Salmo salar. The sequence continues at coordinate 912,629 of NW_027675339.1, forward strand.
TAGCCTAGTAACCTGGTTAAACTATCATTATGACATCATGGATGAATTCTAGAATATACTATATATCCTAGAAACCTGGTTAAACTATCATTATGACATCCTGGATGAATAAATTTGAGTGGTTACACTCCTCCTTCCCCCATCCCTCAGCTGTTTACCAAACCAAGCCTCTGGGCAGCCATTTTGTTACTGTTGAAAAAACCCACACAACCCAGCAATCTGCCGTTCATACAACAACAAAACTGTCATTCCACCACTGTTTTGGTTATAAGATGATTATGGGGTTGGAGAAATGTAACTACTTTCAAATTCATAGACAGATCTATGGATGCAAGGACTGACCATCCATGATATCAACATTATAGTTTTAACCATGTTGAGGCTATACAGTGTTGATTACATTGTTTCTAAACATTGGAGTAAAAAAAGTTTCTTTGGGGGTTCTGATGGGGTACAACAGTTGAACTAAGCTCATGAGGCATGTGTTATATTCTTCAAGAATCAATGGCTATAAATTAATAATTATAAAGTCACAATATGGATGTAGCAATTGCAGATTTCCCCTTTAACACCACACATCAGTTCAACAACTGCAGAGTTTGTGACTCTGTATTTAAGACAGTACTTACTAGTGTTTATCAGGGCCCGTTCATCGTTAAAACCATTGGATGCCTTAACATGCCTTTGGGAAACCGGGCCCAGATATACAGTTTCCTCCTCTTCTTCCTTTTTCGATGTGACAGTCATCTCCCCCTCCTCTTCCACTCCATAAACTGCATCTTCCTCCTCTTCTTTTACAGTAACATCCTCCTCCTCTTTCACTCTGAACGCATCTTCCTCTTCTTTTACTGAAACGTCTTTCTCTTCTTCTTTCACTGTAACAGCCTCACCCTCTACTTGTTTTTGCATTGAAACAGCCTCCTCTTCCTCCTCCTCTTTGACGAGAGCTTCTTTCTCCGTCCAACAGACCTCTTCATTAGCAGGAGAGTAGCTTAGTGAACTCATGGTCGGAGATGTTAGCTAGCTAGGCTAATGCTAATTTAACCAGCCCGCTAGCTGAATAACAACAACACCGTAAATATGAAATTAAATCGGATAACTAACTAGACGACAGAAGTGGGTTTAAAACACAGTGGCTAATATACACGAAAGCATCTAAAGAGCTTTATTGGTTTGGCTATTTTGTCTAGCAAGCTACCGAGGTGGCTGACTAACTGTTGTTGCTGTTGAACGAAGCGTTCCGTCCACTAGATTTTACGTCACACCAACAGCATTACCTTAAATTCCCACACCGCCATCTGCTGACTGGAGTGGGTAACATAGTTGAGTAAAATGTATATTATAATGTTCAGACAAAAAGTTAAACGGTAGGAACTTCCTGAATTGGAATTACCCCTCTACACATGTACTGCACTGGAATTATCCCATTGGCTGGCAGAAACGTGCAGTTTCGTTTTTATTGGGCCATCAAAGCTGTGTCAGGGATTTTTGTGATTGGTTCCATTTCAGTCACATGTGCATAAGGGAGAGGTGGTGTCTGATGTCTGCAGGTCAATGCAACTGAGAAATATGATCCTTGTAATTATTCTCTGTGAATATCAGCAGTGGTAATGATTGTGAAATATGATCCTTGTAATTATTCTCTGTGAATATCAGCAGTGGTAATGATTGTGAAATATGATCCTTGTAATTATTCTCTGTGAATATCAGCAGTGGGAATGATTGTGAAATATGATCCTTGTAATTATTCTCTGTGAATATCAGCAGTGGTAATGATTGTGAAATATGATCCTTGTAATTATTCTCTGTGAATATCAGCAGTGGTAATGATTGTGAAATATGATCCTTGTAATTATTCTCTGTGAATATCAGCATTGGTAATGATTGTGAAATATGATCCTTGTAATTATTCTCTGTGAATATCAGCAGTGGGAATGATTGTGAAATATGATCCTTGTAATTATTCTCTGTGAATATCAGCAGTGGTAATGATTGTGAAATATTTAGTTCATTTCATCAGAGCAACATGATAATTAATGATTTCTGAACAACCATTTTTTATTTAATGTCTATTAAGAATATCTGATCAACTTTATTTCACTTGGTGATGTTTCATTATAGAGAACATGACAATACATGACATCTACAGTGGTGATGTGTCATTATAGAGAACATAACAATACATGACATCTACAGTGGTGATGTGTCATTATAGAGAACATAACAATACATGACATCTACAGTGGTGATGTTTCATTATAGAGAACATAACATGACAATACATGACATCTACAGTGGTGATGTTTCATTATAGAGAACATGACATAACAATACATTACATCTACAGTGGTGATGTTTCATTATAGAGAACATGACATAACAATACATGACATCTACAGTGGTGATGTTTCATTATAGAGAACATGACATAACAATACATGACATCTACAGTGGTGATGTTTCATTATAGAGAACATAACAATACATGACATCTACAGTGGTGATGTTTCATTATAGAGAACATAACAATACATGACATCTACAGTGGTGATGTTTCATTATAGAGAACATGACATAACAATACATGACATCTACAGTGGTGATGTTTCATTATAGAGAACATGACATAACAATACATGACATCTACAGTGGTGATGTGTCATTATAGAGAACATAACATAACAATACATGACATCTACAGTGGTGATGTTTCATTATAGAGAACATGACAATACATGACATCTACAGTGGTGATGTGTCATTATAGAGAACATGACATAACAATACATGACATCTACAGTGGTGATGTTTCATTATAGAGAACATGACATAACAATACATGACATCTACAGTGGTGATGTTTCATTATAGAGAACATAACATGACAATACATGACATCTACAGTGGTGATGTTTCATTATAGAGAACATAACATGACAATACATGACATCTACAGTGGTGATGTTTCATTATAGAGAACATGACATGACAATACACGACATCTACAGTGGTGATGTGTCATTATAGAGAACATAACATAACAATACATGACATCTACAGTGGTGATGTGTCATTATAGAGAACATAACATAACAATACATGACATCTACAGTGGTGATGTTTCATTATAGAGAACATAACAATACATGACATCTACAGTGGTGATGTTTCATTATAGAGAACATAACAATACATGACATCTACAGTGGTGATGTTTCATTATAGAGAACATGACAATACATGACATCTACAGTGGTGATGTTTCATTATAGAGAACATAACATAACAATACATGACATCTACAGTGGTGATGTTTCATTATAGAGAACATAACAATACATGACATCTACAGTGGTGATGTTTCATTATAGAGAACATGACAATACATGACATCTACAGTGGTGATGTTTCATTATAGAGAACATAACAATACATGACATCTACAGTGGTGATGTTTCATTATAGAGAACATGACATAACAATACATGACATCTACAGTGGTGATGTGTCATTATAGAGAACATGACATGACAATACATGACATCTACAGTGGTGATGTGTCATTATAGAGAACATAACATAACAATACATGACATCTACAGTGGTGATGTTTCATTATAGAGAACATGACAATACATGACATCTACAGTGGTGATGTTTCATTATAGAGAACATAACATGACAATACATGACATCTACAGTGGTGATGTTTCATTATAGAGAACATAACAATACATGACATCTACAGTGGTGATGTTTCATTATAGAGAACATGACATAACAATACATGACATCTACAGTGGTGATGTTTCATTATAGAGAACATAACAATACATGACATCTACAGTGGTGATGTTTCATTATAGAGAACATAACATAACAATACATGACATCTACAGTGGTGATGTTTCATTATAGAGAACATAACATGACAATACATGACATCTACAGTGGTGATGTTTCATTATAGAGAACATAACATGACAATACATGACATCTACAGTGGTGATGTTTCATTATAGAGAACATAACATGACAATACATGACATCTACAGTGGTGATGTTTCATTATAGAGAACATGACATGACAATACATGACATCTACAGTGGTGATGTGTCATTATAGAGAACATGACATGACAATACATGACATCTACAGTGGTGATGTGTCATTATAGAGAACATAACATAACAATACATGACATCTACAGTGGTGATGTTTCATTATAGAGAACATAACATGACAATACATGACATCTACAGTGGTGATGTGTCATTATAGAGAACATGACAATACATGACATCTACAGTGGTGATGTTTCATTATAGAGAACATGACATGACAATACATGACATCTACAGTGGTGATGTGTCATTATAGAGAACATAACATGACAATACATGACATCTACAGTGGTGATGTTTCATTATAGAGAACATGACATAACAATACATGACATCTACAGTGGTGATGTTTCATTATAGAGAACATGACATAACAATACATGACATCTACAGTGGTGATGTTTCATTATAGAGAACATGACATGACAATACATGACATCTACAGTGGTGATGTTTCATTATAGAGAACATGACATGACAATACATGACATCTACAGTGGTGATGTTTCATTATAGAGAACATGACATAACAATACATGACATCTACAGTGGTGATGTTTCATTATAGAGAACATGACATAACAATACATGACATCTACAGTGGTGATGTTTCATTATAGAGAACATAACATAACAATACATGACATCTACAGTGGTGATGTTTCATTATAGAGAACATGACATAACAATACATGACATCTACAGTGGTGATGTTTCATTATAGAGAACATGACATAACAATACATGACATCTACAGTGGTGATGTTTCATTATAGAGAACATGACATAACAATACATGACATCTACAGTGGTGATGTTTCATTATAGAGAACATAACATAACAATACATGACATCTACAGTGGTGATGTTTCATTATAGAGAACATGACAATACATGACATCTACAGTGGTGATGTTTCATTATAGAGAACATGACAATACATGACATCTACAGTGGTGATGTTTCATTATAGAGAACATAACATAACAATACATGACATCTACAGTGGTGATGTTTCATTATAGAGAACATGACAATACATGACATCTACAGTGGTGATGTTTCATTATAGAGAACATGACATAACAATACATGACATCTACAGTGGTGATGTTTCATTATAGAGAACATAACATGACAATACATGACATCTACAGTGGTGATGTTTCATTATAGAGAACATGACAATACATGACATCTACAGTGGTGATGTTTCATTATAGAGAACATGACAATACATGACATCTACAGTGGTGATGTTTCATTATAGAGAACATAACAATACATGACATCTACAGTGGTGATGTTTCATTATAGAGAACATGACATGACAATACATGACATCTACAGTGGTGATGTTTCATTATAGAGAACATGACAATACATGACATCTACAGTGGTGATGTTTCATTATAGAGAACATAACATGACAATACATGACATCTACAGTGGTGATGTTTCATTATAGAGAACATAACATGACAATACATGACATCTACAGTGGTGATGTTTCATTATAGAGAACATAACATGACAATACATGACATCTACAGTGGTGATGTTTCATTATAGAGAACATAACAATACATGACATCTACAGTGGTGATGTTTCATTATAGAGAACATAACATAACAATACATGACATCTACAGTGGTGATGTTTCATTATAGAGAACATGACATGACAATACATGATATCTACAGTGGTGATGTTTCATTATAGAGAACATGACAATACATGACATCTAAGTAGCTGAATATGATTATGGACTAACACTTTGAAGGACACAACTCATGTTGTTCTGGTTAAACAGTGGGGATTTTTTTTACAATTAGGAAATAATATGTCATGTTTTACTCGTACCTCAGCCAGCATTGTGAATGGTTAGGAAATAATATGTCATGTTTTACTAGTACCTCAGCCAGCATTGTGAATGGTTAGGAAATAATATGTCATGTTTTACTAGTACCTCAGCCAGCATTGTGAATGGTTAGGAAATAATATGTCATGTTTTACTCGTACCTCAGCCAGCATTGTGAATGGTTAGGAAATAATATGTCATGTTTTACTCGTACCTCAGCCAGCATTGTGAATGGTTAGGAAATAATATGTCATGTTTTACTCGTACCTCAGCCAGCATTGTGAATGGTTAGGAAATAATATGTCATGTTTTACTCGTACCTCAGCCAGCATTGTGAATGGTTAGGAAATAATATGTCATGTTTTACTCGTACCTCAGCCAGCATTGTGAATGGTTAGGAAATAATATGTCATGTTTTACTCGTACCTCAGCCAGCATTGTGAATGGTTAGGAAATAATATGTCATGTTTTACTCGTACCTCAGCCAGCATTGTGAATGGTTAGGAAATAATATGTCATGTTTTACTAGTACCTCAGCCAGCATTGTGAATGGTTAGGAAATAATATGTCATGTTTTACTCGTACCTCAGCCAGCATTGTGAATGGTTAGGAAATAATATGTCATGTTTTACTCGTACCTCAGCCAGCATTGTGAATGGTTAGGAAATAATATGTCATGTTTTACTAGTACCTCAGCCAGCATTGTGAATGGTTAGGAAATAATATGTCATGTTTTACTCGTACCTCAGCCAGCATTGTGAATGGTTAGGAAATAATATGTCATGTTTTACTAGTACCTCAGCCAGCATTGTGAATGGTTAGGAAATAATATGTCATGTTTTACTCGTACCTCAGCCAGCATTGTGAATGGTTAGGAAATAATATGTCATGTTTTACTAGTACCTCAGCCAGCATTGTGAATGGTTAGGAAATAATATGTCATGTTTTACTAGTACCTCAGCCAGCATTGTGAATGGTTAGGAAATAATATGTCATGTTTTACTCGTACCTCAGCCAGCATTGTGAATGGTTAGGAAATAATATGTCATGTTTTACTAGTACCTCAGCCAGCATTGTGAATGGTGTCTGAGGCGATGACATACTAGACCATGGCAGTAAATCTAATACTTTGGTGTTTTTAGTCATGCATGAAAGGTCTGGGGTGGTTCTGTGGTTATAAGTTACTGACCTTGGAATACATTTCTGGCCATGCTGGCAGGGTCTGAATCAAACCCAATGTCCACCTGGTACACTGGCGGGGTCTGAATCAAACCCAATGTCCACCTTGTACACTGGCAGGGTCTGAATCAACCCAATGTCTACCTGGTACACTGGCAGGGTCTGAATCAACCCAATGTCCACCTGGTACACTGGCAGGGTCTGAATCAAACCCAATGTCCACCTGGTACACTGGCAGGGTCTGAATCAACCCAATGTCCACCTGGTACACTGGCAGGGTCTGAATCAAACCCAATGTCCACCTGGTACACTGACAGGGTCTGAATCAACCCAATGTCCACCTGGTACACTGACAGGGTCTGAATCAAACCCAATGTTAAGGGGAGGGTAGATTGGTCAAGAGGGTGATGATTATTGTTGTTCTACTGCCTGATTGTTATGCAACAACACTGTTTACAAAAGCTTTGTTAAAGAACAAGTTGTTGTTTGTGTCGCACTGCTTTGCTTTATCTTGGCCAGGTCGCAGATGTAAATGAGAACTTGTTCTCAACTGGCCTACCTGGTTAAATAAAGGTGAATTTGTTTAATTTTTTTGTTTCTTAATTTTTTTACAACATTAACAATGTCTACACTGTATTTCTGATAAATTGTATTATTATTTTAATGGATGAAAAATGTGCTTTCTTTAAAAAACAAGGACATTTCTAAGTGACCCCAAACTTTTGAACGGTAGTATATATCTACATGATGTATTGTTACACCATGTAGGAGCAGTATAGACCTAGTCTGTTCATTATATACATCTACATGATGTATTGTTACACCATGTAGGAGCAGTATAGACCTAGTCTGTTCATTATATACATCTACATGATGTATTGTTACACCATATAGGAGCAGTATAGACCTAGTCTGTTCATTATATACATCTACATGATGTATTGTTACACCATGTAGGAGCAGTATAGACCTAGTCTGTTCATTATATACATCTACATGATGTATTGTTACACCATGTAGGAGCAGTATAGACCTAGTCTGTTCATTATATACATCTACATGATGTATTGTTACACCATGTAGGAGCAGTATAGACCTAGTCTGTTCATTATATACATCTACATGATGTATTGTTAGTCCATGTAGGAGCAGTATAGACCTAGTATGTTCATTATATACATCTACATGATGTATTGTTACACCATGTAGGAGCAGTATAGACCTAGTCTGTTCATTATATACATCTACATGATGTATTGTTACACCATATAGGAGCAGTATAGCCCTAGTCTGTTCATTATATACATCTACATGATGTATTGTTACACCATGTAGGAGCAGTATAGACCTAGTCTGTTCATTATATACATCTACATGATGTATTGTTACACCATGTAGGAGCAGTATAGACCTAGTCTGTTCATTATATACATCTACATGATGTATTGTTACACCATGTAGGAGCAGTATAGACCTAGTCCTATAGCTAGTCCTATATTATTTTATACTAATACAATTGCTCAGAGAAAGAGATTTAGTTTAAAATGTAATTCTCAAAAGGTTGGGGTCTGAATTATTGCCTCCCATGTTTTCAATACTCCAGCACCCTCCCCTTGGGAGAATAACGACACTGAAATGTTTTATGAGATTAGAGAACACATTGGGTGGTATCTTAGACCATTCCTCCATACAGAATCTCTCCAGGTCCTTGATTTATTTAGTCTGTCTTATGGACTGCCCTGATCAATTCAAACCACAGGTTTTCAATGGAGTTAAAGTCCGAAGACTGAGATGGCCATTGAAAATGTTGATTTTGTGCCCAATTAACCATTTCTTGGTGGATGTTGATGTGTTTTGCTGGAAGATCCTCTTATGGCCAAGTCTCAGCCTCCTAGCAGAGAGGTAACCAGGTTTTGGGCTAAAATATCCTAGTAGTGGGTAAAGTTAATTTATTTATTTCATACAGTAATTTTAGCTCATCTTTATCAAGGGTATCAATAACTAGGTGCTTATTTTGATATCTAGTTATTTGACTGAATCAGAAATACAGATGTGGAGTAGAGGTTAAGTTTGTTTTAAATTCTCAATAAAAAAATCTGAACTAATCAAACAACACTTGTTGCTCTTTGTACGTGTTGATATAATATTCATATTTAATGGAGAGAAAAAAACGTTTCCCTAAACTGCTTTATAATATTATAATTCAATGAAGAATAAAAAAAGTTTTCCCTCCTCAACTGCGTTTCCTCCCTCCAGACAGCAGATGGCGATATGTGTCTTTCAGGCGATGTTTCTAGTGTGACGTATAATTTAGTGGACGGAACGCTTCTTCAACAACTGCAGCCACCTCGGTAGCTCGCTAGCCGACAAAGTCGGAACATTCAAGTTCTTTAGACAATTTCGTGGTTTATTTGTCACTATGATTTAAACATACTTATGTGGAAACAACTTGCTACCCCATTTAATTTAATATTTACGTTGTAAGTCAACTAGCTGGCTGGTTAAGTTAGCATTAGCCTAGCTAGCTAACATCCCCGACCATGAGTTCACTAATCTACTCTCCTCCTGCTAAAGAAGAGGTCTGCTGGACGGAGAAAGAAGCTCTCGTGAAAGAGGAGGAGGAAGAGGAGGCTGTTACAATACAAAAACAAGTAGAGGGTGAGGCTGTTACCGTGAAAAAAGAAGAGAAAGACGTTACAGTGAAAGAAGAGGAAGACGCGTTCAGAGTGAAAGAGGAGGAGGATGTTACTGTGAAAGAAAAGGAGGAAGATGCAGTTTTTGGAGTGAAAGATGAAGAGGGGGAGATTACTGTCACATTAGAGGAGGACGAAGAAGAGAAGACTGGAGAACTGATTAACACTAGTAAATACAGTGAGTACTATCTAATAAAACAGGGACATTGATCTGATTAACACCAGTAAATACAGTGAGTACTATCTAATAAAACAGGGACATTGATCTGATTAACATCAGTAAATACAGTGAGTACTATCTAATAAAACAGGGACATTGATCTGATTAACACCAGTAAATACAGTGAGTACTATCTAATAAAACAGGGACATTGATCTGATTAACACCAGTAAATACAGTGAGTACTATCTTATAAAACAGCGACATTGATCTGATTAACACCAGTAAATACAGTGAGTACTATCTAATAAAACAGGGACATTGATCTGATTAACACCAGTAAATACAGTGAGTACTATCTTATAAAACAGGGACATTGATCTGGTTAACACCAGTAAATACAGTGAGTACTATCTAATAAAACAGGGACATTGTTCTGGTTAACACCAGTAAATACAGTGAGTACTATCTTATAAAACAGGGACACAAACTCTGCAGTTGTTGAACTAATGTGTGATTTTTAAAAGGGCATTCTACACTCAAATATGTTTTTGTACTGTATGAATTGTTCATGACGTCCTTTCCTGTTGAAAAGTGATATAAATACAGTAAATTATAAACACACTAAAGGGAAACAAGTAAATGTTTTGAGCAAAATAGTTTTTTTAGACAACTGCAAACTAGAAGGGGTGAGTGATGTCATAGTAAGGCCTTCAATGAGTTGGCTTGATGGGAAGTCGTGATGTCATCCAATAGGAGACTGATCTTCATGTGCATATTCATTATTCTTTTTAAAATCCTTCCTGTTCTGTCAAGTATGTTGTTGATCATTGCTAGAAAGCCATTTTCAAGTCTTGCCATAGACTTTCAAGACAATTTAAGTCCAAACTGTAACTAGGCCACTCAGGAACATTCAATGTCATCTTGGTAAGCTCCTCCAGTGTAGATTTGGCCTTGTGGTTTGGGTTATTGTCCTGTTAGGACAGTTTTTTGTATTCAGATCTCTGAAATGCTCTCTACCTACGTAACATTTAGTGTCTCCTTATGTTACGCTGGGAAAACAGTTTTCATGGGCACAGAAATCCTAAATCATTTCAGAGTTTGCTAAATCCAATGGTTCTAACCGAGTCACCTTAACTTTATTGACAACACCCAAATGGATACTGTCATTAATGCGGTTCTTCAATAATTACACATAATACTTAATACTGTAGCTGTTTAGTTACAGTCACATGTTCAACTATCATCAGCTGATCCAGGAAATCATTTTCTGAATGACAGTCACATGACAAACATCACGACATGCAACAACAACCAAAGTGCTTCTTCATTCATTACTCTGGTAAAGACAGTTATGCCGTGCTCCACGTTGGATCCAACATCCCTAACAAATTCATGTTTATAATGTGCTATTGTCTGGTTGATGTACTGTAGGGTCTCGTTAGTCTGTCTGGACACAGAGATACTTCGCTCATAATGTGTAGAGAACTGTTCCTTGATGGATAGGCTATTGTACAACACACAGAGCTATTTTCCTATATTCAGGACATTTAGAATGACAACACATTACAGAGTAGCCTAGTGGGATTATTCACAAAATTATCTGGTGATCAGGTTATGAAATGTCATGACAGACATTTTAGTTTCCATGTTTCACCTGAAATATTAAATGATTTATAGTCCTAGGTCTATGTTATTGTTAGGTGAAGTTATGGGTCCTACAGTAGGTCTACGTTATTGTTAGGTGAAGTTATGGGTCCTACAGTAGGTCTATGTTATTGTGAGGTGAAGTTATGGGTCCTACAGTAGGTCTATGTTATTGTTAGGTGAAGTTATGGGTCCTACAGTAGGTCTATGTTATTGTTAGGTGAAGTTATGGGTCCTACAGTAGGTCTGTGTTGTTGTTAGGTGAAGTTATGGGTCCTACAGTAGGTCTATGTTATTGTTAGGTGAAGTTATGGGTCCTACAGTAGGTCTATGTTGTTAGGTGAAGTTATGGGTCCTACAGTAGGTCTATGTTATTGTTAGGTGAAGTTATGGGTCCTACAGTAGGTCTATGTTATTGTTAGGTGAAGTTATGAGCCAATTTGTTAAACACTTGGTGTACAAACCCTCATTGTCAGGCTGATGGAAAAGCTAGCCAAAGAGCATTTTACTGGTTGAAGTGTTTTTTAAGTATAAAGCAGTTGATTTGCGACAATAACACAAACATATTAAGCAGGAGATTCAAGCGAGCCTTACAATTATAATCCAAAAGTAATGTGAAATGCACTCATAAGCAACCTGCAAATGGAGGCTATTTTTGCTGTCAACCTATGAGAACTCCCCTGTGTTTTCCCCCACGGTGGTGAATTAGTGAATAGACACAGAGCTTAATGTGAGTTTCCTTGAGTAGCACTCCTGATCTTGTCCTGATAGTGTGCTGTAATATTCAGAATACAAGGACGAGGACCAGCTGCCTCCAATTGGAGATCAACCCCAAAAACAACAACATAGAAATAGAAAAACTAGAACTTAAACATAGACATAGAAAACCACCCAAAAACACCCCCTGTCACGCTCTACTATAGAAAATGACATCTTACAAGGGTCAGGACGTGACAACTACATCCATAACTAGTGGTTTCCTCATTACCAGATATACTACATCCATAACTAGTGGTTTCCTCATTACCAGATATACTACATCCAAAACTAGTGGTTTCCTCATTACCAGATATACTACATCCATAACTAGGGGTTTCCTCATTAGCAGATATACTACATCCATAACTAGTGGTTTCCTCATTACCAGATATACTACATCCATAACTAGTGGTTTCCTCATTAGCAGATATACTACATCCATAACTAGTTGTTTCCTCATTACCAGATATACTACATCCATAACTAGTGGTTTCCTTATTACCAGATATACTACATCCATAACTAGTGGTTTCCTCATTACCAGATATACTACATCCATAACTAGTGGTTTCCTCATTACCAGATATACTACATCCATAACTAGTGGTTTCCTCATTACCAGATATACTACATCCATAACTAGCGGTTTCCTCATTACCAGATATACTACATCCATAACTAGTGGTTTCCTCATTAGCAGATATACTACATCCATAACTAGTGGTTTCCTCATTACCAGATATACTACATCCATAACTAGTGGTTTCCTCATTACCAGATATACTACATCCATAACTAGTGGTTTCCTCATTAGCAGATATACTACATCCATAACTAGTGGTTTCCTCATTAGCAGATATACTACATCCATAACTAGTGGTTTCCTCATTACCAGATATACTACATCCATAACTAGCGGTTTCCTCATTAGCAGGGAGGAGTTTCTGCAACCAAATTGTGTCGCCCTTATAGTCCAAACACAGAAAGGGGCAGAATATTGGAGACCAAAAGTCGTCTGGCACACTGCTTAGAGTTTCAACAACATGAATAACTTATTTCTAGCCTACAATCATCGATGTTACTACTTATGTGAAAACAAGACAAAATATGACTATTCTTGCTCATTTTAAGACAATTGTCAAATAATTTTAACATTCATTACAGACGTCAATTGTTGTATAACATCATGGCTCCGCTGTTGGCATCACCTTTTACAGTGGATTACCGCTGTTGTGGGCCTTTAATCATCTGTCTGACTTTGTTGTTCACACAGGAGAGAGACGTGACTATCGTGGGTCCTCTGAGGAGCCTCAACAACATCATGATGCTGACAAGGCAGAGAAGAGTCTCTCCAGATCAGAACACCTCAAGAAACACCCGCAGAGATCCACAGGGAAGAGAACTCACTGCTGCTCTGACTGTGGGAAGAGATTCACCTCATCAACAGGCATTAAAATTCATCAGAGAACACACACAGGAGAGAAACCCTATAGCTGTGATCAATGTGGGAAGAGTTTTGGTCAATCTAGCAATCTGACAGTGCACCAGAGAACACACACAGGAGAGAAACCATATAGCTGTGATCAATGTGGGAAGAGTTTTACTGAGTCTGGGGGTCTGATATTACACCAGAGAAGACACACAGGAGAGAAACCTTATAGCTGTGATCAATGTGGGAAGAGTTTTGGTCAATCTAGCAATCTGACAGTGCACCAGAGAACACACACAGGAGAGAAACCATATAGCTGTGATCAATGTGGGAAGAGTTTTACTGAGTCTGGGGGTCTGATATTACACCAGAGAAGACACACAGGAGAGAAACCTTATAGCTGTGATCAATGTGGGAAGAGTTTTGGTCAATCTAGCAATCTGACAGTGCACCAGAGAACACACACAGGAGAGAAACCATATAGCTGTGATCAATGTGGGAAGAGTTTTGGTAAATCTAGCAATCTGACATCACACCAGAGAACACACACAGGAGAGAAATCATATAGCTGTGATCAGTGTGGGAAGAGTTTTACTGAGTCTGGGGGTCTGATATTACACCAGAGAAGACACACAGGAGAGAAACCTTATAGCTGTGATCAATGTGGGAAGAGTTTTGGTCAATCTAGCAATCTGACAGTGCACCAGAGAATACACACAGGAGAGAAATCCTATAGCTGTGATCAATGTGGGAAGAGTTTTGGTAGATCTGGCCAGCTGACAGTGCACCAGAGAATACACACAGGAGAGAAATCTTATAGCTGTGATCAATGTGGGAAGAGATTTGGTCAATCTGGCCATCTGACATCACACAAGAGAACACACACAGGAGAGAAATCTTATAGCTGTGATCAATGTGGGAAGAGTTTTGCTGATTCTGGCTCTCTGACTCAACACCAGAGAACACACACAGGAGAGAAACCTCATAGCTGTGACCAGAGATAATCTGATAAAAGATCTCTGATCAAACATCAGAAAATACATGAAGGAGTTGTTTCATGATATCAATGAAATGATGTCACAATGTAGAATGTTTTAACATTTTAGTAGGAGTATTTTAATGATGTCACAATGTAGAACCCTAAACGTTTGTCCCCTGTTCTATTGATTTCAACATGATATGGATATTAACCTCAGGGGGAAAATCCAGTCTCTGAAATGGAAGAGTACTATTTATGAGATTTAACTAAAAGTGACTAACACAAAAAGAGCTGTGTTACACTTACCATGTTGGTGACCCACTGGAATCAAAATGCAACACTTCAAAATGTAGCTAGCTGTTTTCTACAAATTCTCCTCTAACCAGGGATGTACACATTATTCCCAGATTCCGTGTGGTTTTTGAGCTGTTAGTTTTAACAGGACGTGCAACCTCATCTCCCTCCTCTCGCACAATTGATTTCAACATGATATCTATGAGTTATGACAAATAAGTGTTGTGTTCCTTTGTTTAGCGACCCCTAAATTTAAATGCATCACTCCAAAATGTAGCTGACTGTCTTCTGCAGGTTGTCCTCTAACCAGTGAGGTAAAATATATCTCCATTTCCATGTGTTTTTTGTTTTGTTGTGTTAGTTTGAAGAGCAGATTCAACCTGATTTCCCCCCAAATGGATATCAGTGATTTATTGCTACTTGTCAAAACAACAGCGTTTTTCGTGCTTGTGCAGTTTATAAGCTGCTTGTTTTAAATAATACAAGTAATATGATTATTGTGGCAGATGTTTGTGTATATAGCACATTTTATGTTTAGATTTGGACATGTTAAAATTGTGTTTTGACATTGGGGATATCCCACCTAGCAACATGTAATTGAAAAGCTGTTGAAAATAAGACTATGCAACCAAATATTTCATATTTACATTTCATGTAACATTTAGTAATAATTATTTATGTAACCAACTGACTATTATATTGACATTGTTACCCTGTTTTTATAATATCAGGGTTCATTCTCAGATGTGCCAACCCAAATGTACTAGAGCATGACATTGGGGACTGGGCCCCGATCCAACAACATGCCTATGTAGTGAACCCTGAGAAGAGAGAGAAGCTCTGCAGTGAGGTGGAAAGTTACTACGGATATTGCAGGAGTTTCCTCTTGAAATCAGACATGTCTGTGGTAAGGACAACTTGGTTGCTGATTGTCTCAAGGGTGGGCAGTCAAAAAGATTTGTGTTTTGTGTTTAGCCAGTGTGTTGCCATGGATCACAATTTATTATGACTGCATGTTTTTCCGTATTGGAGATGAGTTTTGTTTGGACTCGTTCCAAGGGGACGAGAGTTCTAGAAGCTAGTGAGTTTTAGGAAGACTAGAGTTCTAGAAGCTAGTGAGTTTTAGGAAGACTAGAGTTCTAGAAGTGTATATATATTGTCTTGAATTGTTGACAGCCAGTGGACACCATGTTTATATTGGTGAAGGTGAAGCATTGTAGTTGATTATAATGTGAATTGGAAGTTTTTTTCTGTTGTTGGTGAGCATTCTCTTAAGGTGTTACCGTCTTTGGTTTTTCCATTTTTGTTTTGAGGTTTGGAATGTAGCACGTAGGACGCACTGATTGGTGTCACCTCGTTAGTCAGTATGTGTTACACCTGTGCTGGCTTGTCCATCTCGTTAGTGGGAAGGTGTTTCACCTGAGCTGGTCCAGGTTCTATTTAAGAGTGTCTGGCCCAGTGCTCCAGTTGTCTTGATACATGTGGAGAGTCAACACCTTTAGTTGCTCCACCTTTTTGGTTTACTTCCTGTCTTTAAGTTTGGTGTGGGTTTTTCTTTTGTTTGTCTCTTCTTGGGCAGATTTAGTGGGTCTCATGGTGGGTGTCTTTTAGCTCCCAGTTGTTGTTACTAGTCAACTTTCAGTGGACACTGAGAGCAAAACTGCAACATTATGTTATAATACTTTTATTGCATCAAATGGTTGTTTTATGCAACAGAATAGAGGGTTCTTAGAACTATTGTGTCTGTGTGTTCTACTGAGGATGGGCCTCTGGGAGAAAACACTGACAGGAGATTTGCAATGTCTTTTGGGTGATAAAACCTAAAGAGACCGCATTCCAGAACATGAGTTAATGTTTCTGTTCTATATGGTACCAGGGAGAGATGACCTCAGGGCCAGACCCTGGTCTCTACACAAAGAGTACTGTTTTTACAGCAGATACTGTCTGCTGAGAATTATAAGTATCTTTCATACAAATCTTAACCTTGTGACCCGTTCTATACATCTATTGTTCGTCATGTAGGTTGAAAGGGGTGTATCTTGGCTGTAAAAGACCTTTGTACTTTTGTCTCGGGGCTTTCAACGAATCATCTGGGGGTGATTCATCTCTCAACGAATCATCTGGGGTTGATTCATCTCTCAACGAATCATCTGGGGGTGATTGTTCGACCAGCCATCATTATCATAGGGCACCCAATTGATTGACTTTATGTGTGTTGTATTGACCTGCTCCCTTATAAGTGAATAAAGATTTACTTTAAGAATAACTCTGACTTGTGTGATAAGTTTGTCTCAATTAATATTAAAGAAATTCACCACATTTGGCGATGGGGATGTGAATCTTGACTTGGTGACCGCTCCTGGTGACCTGGGTAAATGGTGCTCCAGGGATCCCTCTAACTTAGGATCTCAGGGAGACCACACTTCGGGAACAGAACAAATGGACCCACCTTTGATCTGAGAGGCAGCGAGCCGAGTGGATACCACATCTCGAACGTAGTTTAAAAAAAGAGGTGAGTGAAACACGCAAAGTGTAGTTTTTAGAAAAGCCTCGTAGGATCTGAGTGTGTATTCCTGTGTGGAGGTGTAAACAGGGCCCAGTCAGTAGGCTCTGAGTGTGTATTGCTGTGTGGAGGTGTTAACAGGGCCGAGTCAGGAGGCTCTGAGTGTGTATTCCTGTGTGGAGGTGTAAACAGGGCCCAGTCAGAAGGCTCTGAGTGTGTATTCCTGTGTGGAGGTGTAAACAGGGCCCAGTCAGGAGGCTCTGAGTGTGTATTCCTGTGTGGAGGTGTTAACAGGGCCCAGTCAGGAGGCTCTGAGTGTGTATTCCTGTGTGGAGGTGTAAACAGGGCCCAGTCAGGAGGCTCTGAGGCTGAGTCAGCTATCTGTGTGAACTGGATGAAAACTAGAATCTGTGTTTACTAGTTAAGACCATTTATGATATAGTATAAGATAGTAAGGTGCACCTAAAATTGTTTTATATCTGGACCCCATTTTAGAATTATTGAAAGATGTAAATGTATGAGTTACATTATCCTAGGAACTAACCATGAGATAGAAATGTGAAAATATTCCTGCAGGTTAAAATATTGTTGAAAAACAACTAATTGATTAGGTATGTTTGAGAATAGCATTGTGTGACTGTGATATGAGAGTTGTGTGAATGTGGTTGAAATATGGTCATTGTCTGGGAAACTAAAGTTTATTTTTGGTTCTGCTGGGAGTATTTTTGGAGAGATGCTTCGTAGCTATGGAGAGTCCCTGAAAAAGCAAATGGAATGGTTGTCGTGACTACCTGAGAATTTCTTACGTTTTATATGGATTCTGTGAATATATTAAAATATGATGAATTGTATGTGTGTATAATATATATATGCCCTGGTAACTTCACCCCAACTTCTCTTATCCCCAGAACACATTAACTAAAGAACATAAGTGTTTTTCTGAAATTTTGGGGAAATTTAAGGGAAAATAAAAATCCAGCCGTAGCAGAGCCCCAAGTCCCATGGGGACGTCCTAGAGGGCCTGGATGTTCTCCCCATCAAAGGCCAGCGGGATTTCACTCTCATGGTGAAATGGATTTCCACCGATGTGCAGTAAAGGAGTGAAGAGCGGTGAAATCTGTGTCAACAAAAGTAAGAAAAGACTAATACACAAACAATTAACAAAGAACATAACAAATGTTCAGCTGTAGTTTTATATAAGCATGCACACCTATGTTTATGAAGAAACAGATGATTGGTGCATAGGCATACCTTGTCACGGACATAAAGGCCACTCGGGTCCTCATTGAAGAGGTAGGGCAAGAGCAGAATCGCTGCTGTGGTCTCCAGTCCTAGTAAAGTAAAGCAATGATATTACTACACTTAATAATTTTATTACAAAATACATTAGAGAAAGGGAAGGAATAAGAGCAGATCCCTCTTCTGTATTGTCCTTCAGGGACTGTCAAAATAGCAGGATGATGTCCTCACCCCTGTCTCGCCTCTCTACCTCTGATAGTCCTTGAATTATCTTTTTGTCTATATCCATTCCATGGACTTGATTCATTTCTGAGAAGATCTGAAAAGATCATTTGCACACATTTGTATGCTAATAGATGTCAGTTTGTATTGACTGCTATGCAGGTTAAATGTACACTTCAAATGCAGCTGTCCTACAACATATCTGTACCTTCTTCTTGATCCCAATTGCATTGTGTCCATGTTCTGTCCTATAAGAGTTTCAAAGGAAGAGAAAATGTGTCAAAGAATAGTCTTACAAGCATTAATATATATATATCTATATATATATACTTTGTAATTTGTAAGTCGCTCTGGATAAGAGCGTCTGCTAAATTACGTAAATGTAAATGTGCTACATCAATATTTAAAGATAAATGGCATCAACATACAATGTAATGTAAAATAGAAGAACATATTGGAGAAAGCACTAGCCAATACAGTACTGCCATACAGTAATAGTACTGTCATACAGGCCTAATATCACATTTCAAGATATCTTTGTACACAAATTGTTCAATATTTTATCACGCTGACTTGAAAGATTATACGCAACATTTTGCTGCGTGGCAATACTGTGTTTGGATTCTGAAGGGCATTCATACAAAAGAGGTAGTCTAGACACTCTATTAATACCTTTATGCATTGGAATCCCATCTACAGCTACCATCTAAGATATTAATTTCCCTCCACAAGGGGGCGGACATGTAACGTTTCCAAAATGGGATAGTATTGTACATGTAACGTTTCCAAAATGGGATAGTATTGTCCATGTAACGTTTCCAAGATGGGATAGTATTGTACATGTAACGTTTCCAAAATGGGATAGTATTGTACATGTAACGTTTCCAAAATGGGATAGTATTGTCCATGTAACGTTTCCAAAATGGTATAGTATTGTACATGTAACGTTTCCAAAATGGGATAGTATTGTACATGTAACGTTTCCAAAATGGTATAGTATTGTACATGTAACGTTTCCAAAATGGGATAGTATTGTACATGTAACGTTTCCAAAATGGGATAGTATTGTACATGTAACGTTTCCAAAATGGGATAGTGTTGTACATGTAACGTTTCCAAAATGGGATAGTATTGTACATGTAACGTTTCCAAAATGGGATAGTATTGTCCATGTAACGTTTCCAAAATGGTATAGTATTGTACATGTAACGTTTCCAAAATGGGATAGTATTGTACATGTAATGTTTCCAAAATGGGATAGTATTGTACATGTAACGTTTCCAAAATGGGATAGTATTGTACATGTAATGTTTCCAAAATGGGATAGTATTGTACATGTAACGTTTCCAAAATGGGATAGTATTGTACATGTAATGTTTCCAAAATGGGATAGTATTGTACATGTAACGTTTCCAAAATGGGATAGTATTATCCATGTAACGTTTCCAAAATGGGATAGTATTGTACATGTAACGTTCTGCCCCCTTGTGAGTTAATAGTATTGCATGCTATAGCAGGCTATATAAAGAGGAAGACCTCTATTGACGATTCAGTTCGTTGTAACATCTCGTCTGGACAGGTCACCGTCCTTAGTTAGTTAGTTAACGAAGCTAACGTTAGTAGAAGCTGCTGCAGCTCCAATACAGTATGAGTTGAGACGGTGAACTGATGTTGAATTACACCTCTGTTGCTAGGCAGAACTTTAGTCACATGAGTTCTTCCTCACTTGACCTGACCTGACCTCAGCCTAAATTCCTCACTCCTCCCCACCTCACGGCTGTCCTGTTGACTTGTTCCAGACTGTGGCCCTTCTCCTCCCCACCTCACGGCTGTCCTGTTGACTTGTTCCAGACTGTGGCCCTTCTCCTCCCCACCTCACGGCTGTCATGTTGACTTGTTCCAGACTGTGGCCCTTCTCCTCCCCACCTCACGGCTGTCCTGATGACTTGTTCCAGACTGTGGTCCTTCTCCTCCCCACCTCACGGCTGTCCTGTTGACTTGTTCCAGACTGTGGTCCTTCTCCTCCCCACCTCACGGCTGTCCTGTTGACTTGTTCCAGACTGTGGTCCTTCTCCTCCCCACCTCACGGCTGTCCTGTTGACTTGTTCCAGACTGTGGCCCTTCTCCTCCCCACCTCACGGCTGTCCTGTTGACTTGTTCCAGACTGTGGCCCTTCTCCTCCCCACCTCACGGCTGTCCTGTTGACTTGTTCCAGACTGTGGCCCTTCTCCTCCCCACCTCACGGCTGTCCTGTTGACTTGTTCCAGACTGTGGTCCTTCTCCTCCCCACCTCACGGCTGTCCTGTTGACTTGTTCCAGACTGTGGTCCTTCTCCTCCCCACCTCACGGCTGTCCTGTTGACTTGTTCCAGACTGTGGTCCTTCTCCTCCCCACCTCACGGCTGTCCTGTTGACTTGTTCCAGACTGTGGTCCTTCTCCTCCCCACCTCACGGCTGTCCTGTTGACTTGTTCCAGACTGTGGTCCTTCTCCTCCCCACCTCACGGCTGTCCTGTTGACTTGTTCCAGACTGTGGCCCTTCTCCTCCCCACCTCACGGCTGTCCTGTTGACTTGTTCCAGACTGTGGCCCTTCTCCTCCCCACCTCACGGCTGTCCTGTTGACTTGTTCCAGACTGTGGTCCTTCTCCTCCCCACCTCACGGCTGTCCTGTTGACTTGTTCCAGACTGTGGTCCTTCTCCTCCCCACCTCACGGCTGTCCTGTTGACTTGTTCCAGACTGTGGTCCTTCTCCTCCCCACCTCACGGCTGTCCTGTTGACTTGTTCCAGACTGTGGTCCTTCTCCTCCCCACCTCACGGCTGTCCTGTTGACTTGTTCCAGACTGTGGTCCTTCTCCTCCCCACCTCACGGCTGTCCTGTTGACTTGTTCCAGACTGTGGCCCTTCTTCTTCCATAGGATCCCTGACGTCTAACAATAACACATTCTGACAGAATATAAATGTTCTACATTCCCTTCTCTCAAACAGTGACATGAATAAGGATATTTCATATTTTCAAGTTCAGAAGTCAGAACCCATCACCTGCTATGTAAAAGAGACAGAAGAATGCACAATGGTCAATGCTATCTGGGATCCTTGGGACATCTCTACCCTAAACCCTAACCTTAACCCCTACCTTAACCATTATAAAAGTCAACTTCAACAGGCTAGGGACGTCCCAAGGATGCATCTCTACCTGAAAATACATGATCTAAGTGATTGATAGTTGGTATTCAGCAGTCATAAAGCCTTATTTACTTTAATGAACTACTAAAAATAGTGATTTTGTCAGACAGCAGCTCTACACTTTATTGACTGACTGATCCTTCCATCCCTCCTCAGCCTTCCTCTCCTCTGAAGACCCAGTGAGGGTGAAGCTCAGTCAGAGAGCTGTTGAGGGACTGGTTAGGAAGAACACTTCTACAGCCAGAGAGGTGACACATGGTTTAGATGGTAAATATTTATGTCCCCTTAGTGGTTCATCACGTCAGCAAAAGGGAATATGTTCCATCTATGTTTATTTACATTAGTGCAAATTGTCCACTGATATTGGTGTAATTTCTCACCCCTTTTGGCTGTATGAAGTTAATTTCCCCTCAGACACACACATTTGTTCTTTGATATAATGAAGGTCATTTGTGTCAAATGTATTTTTCCCCACTCATTCACCCCATCTCTTTACATTGCTTATGCATATTCAGTGGCCTGACTGTGTCAAAGGCTCATCCTGGTAGATCTGAACCTAATGCAGCTTGGAGTGATCAGATGACAGATGTCACATTTTAGTGCCAGGTGTAACTGAGGCCATAGATGCTCCATATCCATTACTTTGAATGTTTTATATATTACTAAGTGTTCATTTCTGTGTTGCAGGGGCAGTCAATGTTTACCACTCCACCACACCTTCAGCAGGCTTCAAAAGTGGGATTGATACTGTTTTCATACTAAGAGTCTGTTGATTGGTCAGTCATTGGGTTAATGTGTTGAAATCAAATCAAGCTTTATTTATACAGCACCTTTCAGACATGGATGCAACACAATGGTTTCACAGAAAAAAAACTAATTAAAAAAATGAAAATAAACAGAAATATTTAGTACACAACAAACAGAAGATTAACAACTGAAAGACTAATGAACATTCTAAGGAATTGCCATTGATTTAAATATTAATTGAAATGCAATATCCAACCCAAAATATAAACTTGTTTTTTAGGAGGGGCTCTGAAAGACACTATGGGGGTGTCCACTGGAAGTTGACTAGTAACAACAACTGGGACCTAAAAGACACCCACCATGAGACCCACTAAATCTGCCCAAGAAGAGGAAAACAAAAGAAAAACCCACACCAAACTTAAAGACAGGAAACAAACCAAAAAGGTGGAGCAACTAAAGGTGTTGACTCTCCACATGTATCAAGACAACTGGAGCACTGGGCCAGACACTCTTAAATAGAACCTGGACCAGCTCAGGTGAAACACCTTCCCACTAACGAGATGGACAAGCCAGCACAGGTGTAACACATACTGACTAACGAGCGATACTTGTCAACAATTAAAAACAAGAAAAACACATTTCTAAATAATAATATACAATCAAAATATTTTTTTATCCTTTTTCTTACTATAGAATCCTAAAACTCACTATCTTCTAGAACTCTCGTGTTCCTAAAACTCACTAGCTTCTAGAACTCTCGTCTCCTTGGAACGAGCCCAAACAAAACTCATCTCTAATACGGAAAAACATGCAGTTATAATAAATTGTGACCCATGGCAATGCACTGGCTAAACACAAAACACAAACATTTTGACTGCCCACCCGTGAGACAATCAGCAAATTGTCCTTAAAACGAACATGTCTGATTTCAAGAGGAAACTCCTGCAATATCCGTAGTAACTTCCCACCTCACAGCTTCTCTCTCTTTTCAGGGTTCACTAGATAGGCATGTTGTTGGATCGGGGCCCAGTCCCCAATGTCATGCTCTAGTACATTTGGGTTGGCACATCTGAGAATGAACCCTGATATTCTAAAAGCAGCGTAACAATGTCAATATAATTGTACCCAAAAATTATCAGTTGGTTGCATAAATAATTATGATTACTAAATCTTACATGAATATTAAACATGAAATATAAAACCCAAATGTACACCCCTTTGTTAATATGTATTAGCAATAATTAACTTAATGGTGAGGCATAAAATTTATCTTTTTTCAGGCTTAATGTTTGAGTCATGCTTCTTCAGTAGTGGAATAAAGACAATTAGTAGTTGAATGTTGTAAATAAATAGTGGAGTGATGTAGGATTGTTCATATAATTGATTATAGACCAATTTATTGTACGGCGACTATGTGTATAGGCTGTAAGTATGTTGAAATTAAATTGTTTTCTTTTCAACTTTCACTTTCAACTAAAACCAAACTTATATTGTATGTCGGGCAAAGTCTTATTTTCTACGACATTTTGCTAGGTGAGATATCCCCAATGTCACAGCTTAAACGTGTCCAAATCAGTAGTCCAAATGCAGAAACAGTTTGTGATAAATTGAAAACCTAAACATAAAATGTAATACATACACAAACATCTGTCACAATAATCATATTACTTGTATTATTTAAAACAAGCACCTTATAAAACTGTACAAGCACCAGAAACGCTGTTGTTTTGACAAGTAGCAATAAATCACTAATATCGATTAGGGGGGAAATCAGGTTGTACATGATGTTGAAACTAACACAACTAAAAAAACACATGGAAATGGGAGATATATTTTACCTCACTGATTAGAGGACAACCTGCAGAAGACAGTCAGCTACATTTTGGAGTGATGCATTTAAATGTAGGGGTCACTAAATAAAGGAACACAACACTTATTTGTCATCACTCATTAATATCATGTTGAAATCAATTGTACGACAGGAGGGAGATGAGGTTGTACGTCCTGTTAAAACTAACAGCTCAAAAATCACACGGAATCTGGGAATAATGTGTACATCCCTGGTTAGAGGACAATTTGTATAAAACAGCTCGCTACATTTTGAAGTGTTGCATTTTGATTCCAGTGGGTCACCAACGTGGTAAGTGTAACACAGCTATTTTTGTGTTAGTACTTTTTGTTAAATCACATCAATAGTAACTCTTCCAATTCAGAGCCTGGATTTTCCCCCTGAGGCTAATATCCATATCATGTTGAAATCAATAGAACAGGGGACAAACGTTTAGGGTTCTACATTGTGACATCATTAAAATACTCCTACTACAATGTTAAAACATTCTACATTTTATTTCACTGATATCATGAAACAACTCCTTCATGAATTTTCTGATGTTTAATCAGAGATCTTTTATCAGAGTATCTCTTCCCACATTGATTACAGCTATGAGATTTATCTCCTGTGTGTGTTCTCTGATGTGATACCAGGCTGTTTGACTGAGTAAAACTCTTCCCACATTCACCACAGCTATAAGATTTCTGTCCTGTGTGTGTTCTCTGATGTGATACCAGGTTGGTTGACTGAGTAAAAGTCTTCCCACATTCACCACAGCTATAAGGTTTCTCTCCTGTGTGTATTCTCTGGTGTTTAGTCAGATAGAAAGATGTAGTAAAACTCTTCCCACATTGATCACAGCTATAAGGTTTCTCTCCTGTGTGTCTTCTCTGGTGTAGTGTCAGAGTTCTAGTTGCAGCAAAACTCTTCCCACATTGATCACAGCTATAAGATTTCTCTCCTGTGTGTATTCTCTGGTGAGCTGTCAGCTCTCCAGATCGAGCAAAACTCTTCCCACATTGATCACAGCTATAAGATTTCTCTCCTGTGTGTGTTCTCTGGTGTTGAGTCAGATGGCAAGATTGACCAAAACTCTTCCCACATTGACCACAGATATAAGGTTTCTGTCCTGTGTGTGTTCTCTGATGTAGAGTCAGACTGGTAGATGCAGCAAACCTCTTCTCACATTGACCACAGCTATAAGGTTTCTCTCCTGTGTGTATTCTCTGGTGTTTCGTCAGACCACTAGAGTCAGTAAAACTCTTCCCACATTCACCACAGCAATAAGATTTCTCTCCTGTGTGTGTTCTCTGATGAATTTTAATGCCTGATGAGGTGAATCTCTTCCCACAGTCAGAGCAGCAGTGAGTTCTCTTCCCTGTGGATGTCTGCAGGTGTTTATTGAGGTGTTCTGATCTGGAGAGACTCTTCTCTGCCTCTTCAGCATCAAGAGGTTGTTGAGGCTC
Organism: Salmo salar; assembly: GCF_965601325.2. Taxonomy (NCBI): domain Eukaryota; kingdom Metazoa; phylum Chordata; class Actinopteri; order Salmoniformes; family Salmonidae; genus Salmo; species Salmo salar. The sequence goes on from NW_027675339.1 coordinate 938,948, forward strand.
CCCAGAGGATCCACGATAGTCCCATATCTCTCCTGTGTGAACAACAAAGTCAGACAGATGATTAAAGGCCCACAACAGCGGTAATCCACTGTAAAAGGTGATGCCAACAGCGGAGCCATGATGTTGGACAACAATTGACGTCTGTAATGAATGTTACAATTATTTGAAATTTGCCTTAAAATGAGCAAGAATAGTCATATTTTGTCTTGTTTTCACATTAGTAGTAACATCGATGATTGTAGGCTAGAAATAAGTTATTCATGTTGTTGAAACTCTAAGCAGTGTGCCAGACGACTTTTGGTCTCCAATATAGGCCCCTTTCTGTGTTTGCTAAAATTGTGGCACGAGGGCAATTTGATTGCAGAAACTCCTCCCTGCTAATGAGGAAACCGATAGTTATGGATGTACTATATCTGCCTGGAGCAAAAATTGTGAGCAAAGATTTTAGTTTTTCACAATGTATTCTGAATATTATCTTTGCTACTTCCAGACACAAATGAGACTCTGACCATTTTACTCGCCCTAGCAGAGCTGTTAGGCAGTTTTCATGTTATCCAGGGTGACTGTAACTGTGCTGCTGGTAAACATTTAATTACGGTTTTTGTTGCCTACGTTTACTGACACCTGGACATATTCAACGGGTGTTGAGCGCTAGTAAATTCATTATTCTGCACTCTGGTACTCAGACGAGAGTGCTCAGAAATCAGAGTAGATAGTCAATCAGAGTGAATTTATGAAAGCACCCGAATGTCCATTGAGAAAGCACAACGACTATACCATTTAGCTAAGCTAAGAATGACGGGAATAATCAAGTCAATAAACGTTGGGTAGTTAGTTAGATAGAATATAGTTCATATACTGGCAAGTTTGATGTATAAGTAGCCAACTAACGTTAGGTAGCTAGTTAACATACCGGTACATACTGCTGTAATAACATGCTAGCAAATAGTCAGCCAAAATGACGTGTAAAGTAACTTATTTGAAAAGTAATTATTTTATTACATTGCTCAACATTTTCTTAACATTTGTCATAATTAGTTAAAGCAATGAATTTGTATCGGCTCTCGTTGGACTTCGGCTGCATATTTTCTGCAATTTTCTTCAAATCTGAAAACGATGTGAAGCCACGCCCATTTCCTGAAGAAATGCATTATGGGCCCTAACGTACTGCGTGTTTACGTCATATTATGGCGAATTTACTACGACATCCGGGAGGTTTTGGCATACTAACTATATCATACTATGACCAATAAGCACACTATATACTCAATTAACATCACAAATAGTACGGTTAGTATGAGTATTCTAACACAGCTAATGACTTATCAACAGCTCTAACAATTTGACCCCCACAGGAAAATCTACACTGGCAGTTATAGAAAGACCCATTTACTATATAACCATTGATTCTTGAAGAATATAACTTAGAAATGCCTCAAATGTTTCAACTGTATTACCCCATCAGAAACCAAAACATAAGCTTGAAAAAACGCCACTGTTTGTAAACAAGCACTGTATAGCCTTGAAATCTGGTTAAAACTATAATTTTGACCTTATGGCCAGCCAGTCCTTGTATTCAGAGTGTAGTGAATTCAGGGGGTAGTCCTGAGCTGAACTCAAACCTGGGTCCAGCGACTGTTAAGTCAACAGCTTATAACTGTTACGCCAAGATGTCTGAACTTCTTGACGAGGTCGCTAGGTGTTGGGTTACGGTTGCTACAATAGCTTTCTCTATGAATTTGAGAGTGGTTACACTCCTCCTTCCCCCATCCCTCAGCTGTTTACCAAACCAAGTCTCTGAGCAGCCATTTTGTTTCTGTTTAAAAACTAGGTTGTCCCTTTAAACAAGCCACACAATCAACCAATTAATCTGCAGTTCAAACAATAACAAAGCTGTAATTCCACCACTGATTTGGTAATAAGATGATGATGGGGCTGGAGAAATGTAACTACTCTCAAATTCATAGACGGACCTATGGATGCAAGGACTGACCATCCATGATATCAACATAGTTTTAACCATGTTTTGAGTGTGAGTGTTTACAGTGTTTGTTTATCATTTAAATTGTTTCTAAACATTGGAGTATAAAAAGCTTATTTGGGGTTCTGATGGGGTACAACAGTTGAACTAAGCTCATGAGGCATGTGTTATATTCTTCAAGACTCAATGGCCATAAATAAATAATTTAAAAGTCAAAATATTGATGTAGCTATTGAATATTTCCCCTCTAACACCACACATCAGTTCAACAACAACATCATCTTTATCAGGAGGAGAGTAGCTTAGTGAACTCATGGTCGGAGATGTTAGTTAGCTAGGCTAATGCTAACTTAACCAGCCCGCTAGCTGACTAATAACAACAACACCGCAAATATGAAATTAAATCTGATAACTAACTAGACGACAGAAGTGGGTTTAAAACACAGTGGCTAATATACACTAAAGCGTCTAATGAGCTTTATTGGTTCGGCTATTTTGTCTAGCAAGCTACTGAGGTGGCTGACTAACTGTTGAAAGAAGCGTTCCGTCCACTAAATTATACGTCACACCAACAGCATTACCTTAAATTCCCACACCGCCATCTGCTGACTGGAGTGGGTAACGCAGTTGAGTAAAATGTTTATTTTAATTTTCAGACAAAAGGTTAAAGTATAGGAAGCATTCGTTTTTACTCGCTAGTGTAACAACACAGTGTGGTTAAAGACGTAGTAAGCTAGTTGTAGTCACGATATGGTTCCCTATAAGTACAAACAGTTATGTTTTTGCGTTGTTACATATTTCTTGACTTATTTCCGGATATCTTCTAAACTACCCACAATGCACTATGTGCTACAGAGTTTGTATGCTAGCTCGGTATTTAGCTCCAGCTTGTAAACGTCAGCCACACCTCATGCTTTCATATACTGTGTGGTTGTGATATCTAGTGGGAACCCATTAGCACGGTAGACTCTGGTGCCTTGTTGTCAGTAGGGATGTTACTTTTGATACCGGAGCTACGACGCCTGCGTCCAAATCGCTAAGCAGTAAACTTCAAAGCAGTGTACCGATGCCTGTATCACTTTATCAGCAGCACGTCATCAATGGCGTCTGAAGCTTCATTTCATCAAACAACCACCTGATTGGTTTGGTATTGGGCTTGAAGATCCCACCCAATGTGTTCTCTAATCTCATAAAACATTTCAGTGTTGTTATCCTCCCAAGGGGAAGGTGCTGGAGTATTGAAAACATGGGTGGCAATAATTCAGACCCCTACCTTTTGAGAATTACATGTTAAACTATATATCTTTCTCTGAGCTATTGTATTAGTATAAAATCATTTCCCTGTATTTTTGACACAATATAGCTCAGTATTTGAATTTTTTTTATAGAGTCGTTTTTGCTCATCTTTATCAAGAGTGTCAACAATTTTGTCCCCCACTGTACCTCCATACTGCTGCTACATGGTGTAACAATACATCATGTAGATGTATATAATGAACAGACTAGGTCTATACTGCTCCTACATGGTGTAACAATACATCATGTAGATGTCTATAATGAACAGACTAGGTCTATACTGCTCCTACATGGTGTAACAATACATCATGTAGATGTATATAATGAACAGACTAGGTCTATACTGCTCCTACATGGTGTAACAATACATCATGTGGGGCTTTAAGGCGATGCTAGTGTGACGTATAATGTAGTGGACGGAACGCTTCTTTCAACAGCAGCAACAGGGAATTTGTAGATCAGTCAATCGGCAGTCGCTTGCAATGTCGAACAAGCCATTCCTCCATACAGAATCTCTCCATGTCCTTGTTTTATTTAGTCTGTCTTATGGACTGCCCTGTTCAATTCAAACCACAGGTTTTCAATGGAGTTCAAGTCCGAAGACTGAGATGGCCATTGAAAATGTTGATTTTGTGCCCAATTAACCATTTCTTCATGGATGTTGATGTGTCTTGCTGGAAGATCCACTTATGGCCAAGTTTCAGCCTCCTAGCAGAGAGGTAACCAGGTTTTGGGCTAAAATATCCTGGTAGTGGGTAAAGTTAATTTATTTATTTCATACAGTAATTTTTGCTCATCATTATCAAGGGTACCAATAACTAGGTGCTTATTTTGATATCTAGTTATTTGACTGAATCAGAAATACAGATGTGGAGTAGATGTAGAGTTTGTTTTAAATTCTCATAAAAAATCTGAACTAATCAAACACTTGTTGCTCTTTGTACTTGTTGATATAATATTCATATTTAATGGAGAGAAAAAAACCGTTTCCCTAAACTGCTTTATAATATTATAATTCAATGAAGAATAAAAATAGTTTTCCCTCCTCAACTGCGTTTCCTCCCTCCAGACAGCAGATGGCGATATGTGTCTTTCAGGCGATGTTTCTAGTGTGACGTATAATCTAGTGGACGGAACGCTTCTTCAACAACTGCAGCCACCTCGGTAGCTCGCTAGCCGACAAAGTCGGAACATTCAAGTTCTTTAGACAATTTCGTGGTTTAATTGCCACTATGATTCAAACATACTTATGTGGAAACAACTAGCTACCCCATTTAATTTAATATTTACGTTGTAAGTCAACTAGCTGGCTGGTTAAGTTAGCACTAGTCTAGTCGCTAATGCTAACTAGCTATTATCTCTAGCTAACATCTCCGACCATGAGTTCACTAAGCTACTCTCCTCCTGTTAAAGAAGCGGAGGTCTGCTGGACGGAGAAAGACGCTCTGGTGAAAGAGGAGGAGGAGGAGGAAGAGGAGGCTGTTACAATACAAAAACAAGTAGAGGGTGAGGCTGTTACCGTGAAAGAAGAAGAAGAGAAAGACGTTTCAGTGAAAGAAGAGGAGGATATTACTGTGAAAGAAGAGGAGGAAGATGCAGTTTTTGGAGTGGAGGATGAAGTGAAAGAAGATGAAGACGTTTTTGGAATGAAAGATGAAGAGGGGGAGATTACTGTCACATTAGAGGAGGACGAAGAAGAGAAGACTGGAGAACTGATTAACACCAGTAAATACAGTGAGTACTATCTAATAAAACAGGGACATTGATCTGATTAACACCAGTAAATACAGTGAGTACTATCTAATAAAACAGGGACATTGATCTGATTAACACCAGTAAATACAGTGAGTACTATCTAATAAAACAGGGACATTGATCTGATTAACACCAGTAAATACAGTGAGTACTATCTAATAAAACAGGGACATTGATCTGATTAACACCAGTAAATACAGTGAGTACTATCTTATAAAACAGGGACATTGATCTGATTAACACAAGTAAATACAGTGAGTACTATCTAATAAAACAGGGACATTGATCTGATTAACACCAGTAAATACAGTGAGTACTATCTTATAAAACAGGGACATTGATCTTTTATTTTATTTATTTTTTATTTCACCTTTATTTAACCAGTCTGTTGGGTCCATACTGTGTTGATTAACATTTGGTTCTGGTCCCTGAGTAGAGGGTCAGGAAACCCTGTTCTGATGGGTCTGTTGGGTCCATACTGTGTTGATTAACGTTGGGTTCTGGTCCCTGAGTAGAGGGTCAGGAAACCCTGTTCTGATGGGTCTGTTGGGTCCATACTGTGTTGATTAACGTTGGGTTCGTTCGACATGGCGGCCGACTTTTTTATTTTTTAAAGTTGAGTCAACTGACTGATCACCTTGCATCGTGTGTATAACTGCTCGATATTATTTGTACATCAGTCAGTCGCAATTTACCCATGGTACATCAGTTTTGATGCTCTCAAACACGGCCATTCATCCAGACATAAATCTATTGTTGTAGAACATCTGACATGTAGAAGAAGGAATCCCATCCGAAGGCTGTATTTATCAAGCGTCTCAGTAGGAAGGCTGGTCTCAGATCAGTTTTAGATGGACAGGTGGGATCTGTTCCTAGGTCAGAGCTCCTACTCTTATCAACCGTCTCAGTAGGAAGGCTGGTCTCAGATCAGTTTTAGATGGACAGGTAAGATCTGTTCCTAGGTCAGAGCTCCTACTCTTATCAACCGTCTCAGTAGGAAGGCTGGTCTCAGATCAGTTTTAGATGGACAGGTGGGATCTGTTCCTAGGTCAGAGCTCCTACTCTTATCAAGCGTCTCAGTAGGAAGGCTGGTCTCAGATCAGTTTTAGATGGACAGGTGGGATCTGTTCCTAGGTCAGAGCTCCTACTCTGATGAGACATTATATTTATTTCACCTTTATTTAACCAGGTAGGCTAGTTGAGAACAAGTCCTTTATTAAACCAGGTAGGCTAGTTGAGAACAAGTCCTTTAATTAACCAGGTTGGCTAGTTGAGAACAAGTCCTTTAATTAGCCAGGTAGGCTAGTTGAAAACAAGTCCTTTAATTAACCAGGTAGGCTAGTTGAGAACAAGTCATTTATTTAACCAGGTAGACTAGTTGAGAACAAGTTCTCATTTACAATTGCGACCTGGCCAAGATAAAGCAAAGCAGTTCGACAACATACAACAACACAGAGTTACACATGGAGTAAAACAAACATACAGTAGAAAAAGAAGTCTATATACAATGTGAGCAAATGAGGTGAGATAAGGGAGGTAAGGCAAAAAATGCCATGGTGGTGAAGTAAATACAATATAGCAAGTAAAACACTGGAATGGTAGATTTGTAGTGGAAGAAAGTGCAAAGTAGAAATAGAAATAATGGGGTGCAAAGGAGCAAAATAAATAAATTAATACAGTAGGGGAAGCGGTAGTTGTTTGGGCTAAATTATAGATGGGCTATGTACAGGTGCAGTGATCTGTGAGCTGCTCTAACAGCTGGTGCTTAACCTGTTGGGGATAGGGGGCAGTATTTGCACAGCCGGATAAAAAACGTACCCGATTTAATCTGGTTACTACTCCTGCCTAGTAACTAGAATATGCATATAATTGTTTGATTTGGATAGAAAACACCCTAAAGTTTCTAAAACTGTTTGAATGGTGTCTGTGAGTATAACAGAACTCATTTGGCAGGCCAAAACCTGAGAAGATTCTGTACAGGAAGTACCCTGTCTGATCATTTCTTGGCCTTCTTGATCATCTCTATCCAAAACAGGGGATCTCTGCTGTTACGTGACACTTCCTACGGCTCCCATAGGCACTCAGAAGGCGGCAAAAAGCTGAATGGTGGCTTTGCAGGCCCTGGCTGAAAAACATTAGCGCATTTTGATAGTGGTCGATCAGAGAACAGAGACTGGAGGCGCGTGCACGAGGCGACCCCATGTTTTTATTATTTCGTCTTTGAACGAAAACAACGACTCCCGGTCGGAATACTATCGCTTTTTTACGAGAAAAATAGCATAAAAATTGATTTTAAACAGCGGTTGACATGCTTCGAAGTACGGTAATGGAATATTTAGATTTTTTTTGTCACGAAACGCGTCGGCCGTGTAACCCTTCATTACCCTTGGATAGTGTCTTGAACGCACGAACAAAACGCCGCTATTTGGATATAACTATGGATTATTTTGAACCAAACCAACATTTGTTATTGAAGTAGAAGTCCTGGGAGTGCATTCTGACGAAGAACAGCAAAGGTAATCACATTTTTCTAATTGTAAATCTGAGTTTGGTGAGGGCCAAACTTGGTGGGTGTCAAAATAGCTAGCCCGTGACGGCGAGCTATCTACTCAGAATATTGCAAAATGTGCTTTTGCCGAAAAGCTATTTTAAAATCGGACATAGCGATTGCATAAAGGAGTTTTGTATCTATAATTCTTAAAATAATTGTTATGTTTTTTGTGAACGTTTATCGTGAGTAATTGAGTAAATTCACCGGAAGTTTGCGGTGGGTATGCTAGTTCTGAACGTCACATGCTAATATAAAAAGCTGGTTTTTGATATAAATATGAACTTGATTGAACAAAACATGCATGTATTGTATAACATAATGTCCTAGGAGTGTCACCTGATGAAGATCATCAAAGGTTAGTGCTGCATTTAGCTGTGGTTTGGGTTCATGTGACATTATATGCTAGCTTGAAAAATGGGTGTCTAATTATTTCTGGCTGGGTACTCTGCTGACATAATCTAATGTTTTGCTTTCTTTGTAAAGCCTTTTTGAAATCGGACAGTGTGGTTAGATTAACGAGAGTCTTGTCTTTAAATTGGTGTAAAATAGTCATATGTTTGAGAAATTGAAGTAATAGCATTTCTAAGGTATTTGAATAACGCGCCACGGGATTCCACTGGCTGTTGAGTAGGTGGGACGATTTCGTCCCACATACCCTAGAGAGGTTAACGGGATTGGTTGGACAACAACCAGTGAGATAGCACAGCGCAAAATTCCCCCCAAAAAATTCTCAAAATTTAAATTCAAGTATTATACGGCATTTTAAAGATACTCTACTCGTTAATCCAACCACATTGTCCGATTTCAAAAAGGCTTTACGGTGAAAGCAAAACATTAGATTATTGTAGGATAGCACCTTAGCAACAAAAAAAAGCCATTTTCCAAGCACGGATAGCCATCACAAAACTAGATATACAGCTAAAATTAAGCACTAACCTTTGACAATCTTCATCAGATGACACTCCTAGGACATCATGTTACACAATACATGCATTTTTTGTTCGATCAAGTTCATATTTATATCCAAAAACCCAATTTTTACATTGGCGCATGACGTTCAGAAAATGTTTTCTCCCCATAACTATCGGTGAATGGGCACATTAATTTACAGAAGAACTCATAAACGTTGACAAAATGTATAACAATTTTGTGGTAGTGCTTTGCTGCAGGAGGGACTGGTGCACTTCACAAAATAGATGGCATCATGAGGGAGGAAAATCATGTGGATATATTGAAGCAACATCTCAAGACATCAGTCAGGAAGTTAAATCTTGGTCGAAAATGATTCATCCAGATGGACAATGACCCCAAGCATACTTCCAAAGTTGAGGCAAAATGGCTTAAGGACAACAAAGTCAAGGTATTGGAGTGACCATCACAAAGTCCTGACCTCAACCCTATAGAAATGTTTTGGGCAGAACTGAAAAAGTGTGTGCGAGCTATAAGGCCTACATTCTGACTCAGTTACACCAGCTCTGTCAGGAGGAATGGGCCAAAATTCACCCAACTTATTGTGGGAAACTTGTGGAAGGCTACCCAAAACGTTTGACCCAAGTTAAACAATTTAAAGGCAATGCTACCAAATACTAATTGAATGTATTTCCTACTTCTCACCCACTGGGAATGTGATGAAAGAAATAAAACCTGAAATAAATAATTCTCTACTATTATTCTGACATTACACATTCTTAAAATAAAGTGGTGAACCTAACTGAGCTAAGACAGGGAATATTTACTAGGATTAAATGTCAGGAATTGTGAAAGATGTAGCTTAAATGTATTTGGCTAAGGTTTATGAAAACTTCCGACTTCAAATGTATATTGCAATATATTTCAATCTCTTTTTCCATTTTTAAATTAAATATTCCTTCTGGCAACCCGCCTCACCCAATGTGATACGGATCTGCTATTTTTTTAGACATTATATCTAGAAACTCCATCAGCAGCTAGCCATCAGAGGCTAACCAGCTAATTAGCTACTAGCTATTTAGTCATTGTTAGCCACTGCTAGCGGACCATTACACCGGATAATCGCAGCTAGCTAGCTGCTACCGAGTGGCCCAGCCCATCTCCCGGCCTGCTCAGTGGACTCTATGATCACTCGGCTACACAGCTGATGCCTCCTAGACTCTTCACTAACACAACTAGAAGCCACTATATCACCGGATTCCTGCCGTAAGCTCTGGACCTTTGCACCGGAGTGGCTATAGTGGCTAACACCCTTGTCCCGAAGCTAGCACCAGTTAGCATCAAGCCAGGCGCGTCTCCCGGCTAGCATAGTAACGACTACCTAACGGCTTCCCTGGTTCATATATTGCTGTTCACTGGACCCTATGATCACTTGGCTACATAGCTGATGCCTGCTGTACTGTTAAACAAAACGGAGTTCCGTGATTAATTATCTGTCGGCCCCAGCCTCGAACTCAGGCCCTGTGTGTAGTTAACTGACTCTCTCTGCCCATTCATCGCCATTTTACCTGTTGTTGTTGTCTTAGCTGATTAACTGTTGTCTTACCCGTTGTTGTCTTAGCTAGCTCTCCCAATCAACACCTGTGATTGCTTTATGCCTCGCTTTGTCTCTCTAATGTCAATATGCCTTGTATACTTTTGTTTTATTTTACTGCGGAGCCCCTAGTCCCACTCAACATGCCTCGGAGAACTCTTTTGTCCCACCTCCCACACATGCGGTGACCTCACCTAGCATAACTGGTGCCTCCAGAGATGCAACCTCTCTTATCATCACTCAACGCCTAGGTTTACCTCCACTGTACCCGCACCCTACCATACCCCTGTCTGTACATTATGCCTTGAATCTATCCTACCACGCCCAGAATTCTGCTCCTTTTATTCTCTGTTCACAACGCAATAGATGACCAGTTCAGATAGCCTTTAGCCGTACCCTCATCCTACTCCTCTGTTCCTCGGGTGATGTAGAGGTTAACCCAGGCCCTGTGTGTCCCCAGGCGCTCTCATTTGTTGACTTCTGTAATCGAACAAGCCTTGGTTTCATGCATGTTAACATCAGAGCCTCCTCCCTAAGTTTGTTTTACTCACTGCTTTAGCACACTCCACCAACCTTGATGTCTTTGCCGTGTCTGAATCCTGGCTTTGGAAAGCCACCAAAAATTCTGAAATTTCCATCCCCAGCTACAACATTTTCCGTGAAGATAGAACTGCCAAAGGGGGAGGAGTTGCAATCTACTGCAGAGATGGCCTGCGGAGTTCTATCATACTTTCCAGGTCTATGCCCAAACAGTTCGAGCTTCTAATTAAAAAAATTAATCTCTCCAGAAATAAGTCTCACTGTTGCCACCTGTTAACAGACCCCCCTCAGCTCCCAGCTGTACCCTGGACACCATATGTGAATTGGTTGGCCCCCATCTATCTTCAGAGTTCGTTCTGTTAGGTGACCTAAACTGGGATATCCTTAACACCCCGGCCATCCTACAATCCAAGCTAGATGCCCTCAATCTCACACAGATTATCAAAGAACCTACCAGGTACAACCTTAAATCCGTAAACATGGGCAGCCTCATAGATATTATCCTGACCAACTTTCCCTCCAAATACACCTCTGCTGTTTTCAATCAGTATCTCAGTGATCAATGCCTCATTGCCTGCATCCGTTATGGGTCCGCGGTCAAACGACCACCCCTCATCACTGTCAAACGCTCCCTAAAGCACTTCTGCAAGCAGGCGTTTCTAATCAACCTGGCCCTGGTCTCCTGGAAGGATATTGACCTCATCCCGTCAGTAGAGGATGCCTGCTTGTTCTTTAATTATAATTTCCTCACCACCTTAAATAAGCATGCCCCTTTCAAAAAATGTAGAACTAAGAACAGATATAGCCCTTGGTTCACTCCAGACCTGACTGCCCTCGACCAGCACAAAAACATCCTGTGGCGTACTGCACTAACAGCTCCCCACCCCCCGCAGTTACTTCCCCAAGCCTCCCCAGCTTCTCCTTCACCCAAATTCAGATAGCTGATGTTCTGAAAGAGTTGCAAAACTTGGACCCGTACAAATCAGCTGGGCTTTACAATCTGGACCCTCTCTTTCAAAAATTATCCACCGCCATTGTGGCAACCCCTATTACTAGTCTGTTCAACCTCTCTTTCGTATCGTCCGAGATTCCTAAAGATTGGAACGCTTCCGTGGTCATCCCCCTCTTCAAAGGGGGTGACACTCTAGACCCAAACTGTTACTGACCTGTATCCATCCTGCCCTGCCTTTCTAAAGTCTTCGAAAGTCAAGTTAACAAACAGAACACTGACCATTTTGAATCCCACCGTACCTTCTCCGCTGTGCAATCCAGTTTCCGAGCTGGTCACAGGTGCACCTCAGCCACGCTCAAGGTACTAAACGATATCATAACCGCCATCGATAAAAGACAGTACTGTGCAGCCGTCTTCATCAACCTGGCCAAGGCTTTCGACTCTGTCAATCACCGTATTCTTATCGGCAGACTCAATAGCCTTGGTTTCTCAAATGACTGACTTGCCTGGTTCACCAACTACTTCTCAGACAGAGTTCAGTGTGTCAAATCGGAGGGCCTGTTGTCCGGACCTCTGGCAGTCTCTATGGGGGTACCACGGGGTTCAATTCTCAGACCGACTCTTTTCTCTGTATATACCAACGATGTTGCTCTTGCTGCAGGTGATTCTTTGATCCACCTCTACGCAGAAGACACCATTCTGTTTACATCTGGCCCTTCTTTGGACACTGTGTTTGCAAACCTCCAAACGAGCTTCAATGCCGTACAACACTCCTTCCATGGCCTCCAACTGCTCTTAAACGCTAGTAGAACTAAATGTATGCTCTTCAACCGATCGCTGCCCGCACCCGCCCGTCCAGCATCACTACTCTGGACGTTTCTGACTTAGAATATGTGGACAACTATAAATACCTAGGTGTCTTGCTAGACTGTAAACTCTCCTTCCAGGCTAATATTAAGCATTTCCAATCCAAAATTTAATCTAGAATCGGCTTCCTATTTCGCAACAAAGCCTCTTTCACTTACGCTGCCAAACATACCCTCGTAAAACTGACTATCCTACCGATCCTTGACTTTGGCGATGTCATTTTCAAAATAGCCTCCAACACTCTACTCAGCAAACTGGATGCAGTCTATCACAGTGCCATCCGTTTTGTCACCAAAGCCCCATATACCACCCACCACTGGGACCTGTATCCTCTCATCGGCTGGCCCTCGCTACATATTCGTCGCCAAACCCACTGGCTCCAGGTCATCTATAAGACTTTGCTAGGCCGCCTTAACTCAGCTCACTGGTCACCATAGCAACACCCACCCGTAGCACGCGCTCCAGAAGGTATATCTCACTGGTCGTCCCCAAAGCTAACACCTCCTTTGGCCGCATTTCCTTCCAGTTCTCTGCTGCCAATGACTGGAACGAATTGCAAAAATCGCTAAAGTTGGAGACTTATATCTCCCTCATTAACTTTAAGCATCAGCTATCCGAGCAGCTTACCGATCGCTGCAGCTGTACACAGCCCATCTGTAAATAGCCCATCAAACTGCCTACCTCATCCCCATGTTTTTATTTACTTTTTCTGCTCTTTTGCACATCAGTATTTCTACTTGCACATCATCATCTGCACATCCATCACTTCAGTGTTAATTTGTTAACCTGTTGGGGGTAGGGGGCAGTATTTACACGGCCGGATAAAAAAACGTACCCGATTTAATCTGGTTATTACTACTGCCCAGAAACTAGAATATGCATATAATTATTGGCTTTGGATAGAAAACACCCTAAAGTTTCTAAAACTGTTTGAATGGTGTCTGTGAGTATAACAGAACACATATGGCAGGCAAAAACCTGAGAAGATTCTGTACAGGAAGTGGCCTGTCTGACCATTCCTTGAGCTTCTTGACTCTGTTTATTGAAGACTGAGGATCTTTGCTGTGACGTGACACTTCCTACGGCTCCCATAGGCTTTCAGAAGGCGGGAAAAAGCTGAATGATGTAATTCCAGCCACTGGCTGAAAAACATTAGCGCTTTTGGCAAGTGCTCTATCAGAGGACAATCTGACTGAGGCGTGTGCACGAGGCGACCCCATGTTTTATTTTCTTTCGTCTTTGAACCTAAACACGCTTTCCCGGTTGGAATATTATCACTTTTTTACGAGAAAAATGGCATAAAAATTGATTTTAAACAGCGGTTGACATGTTTCGAAGTACGGTAATGGAATATTTTGAATTTTTTTGTCACGAAATGCGTCGTGCGCGTCACCCTTCTTTACCATTCGGATAGTGTCTTGAACGCATGAACAAAACAGAGGATATTTGGACATAACTATGGATTATTTTGAACCAAACCAACATTTGTTATTGAAGTAGAAGTCCTGGGAGTGCATTCTGACGAAGAACACCAAAGGTAATAACATTTTTCTTATAGTAAATCTGATTTTGGTGAGTGCTAAACTTGGTGGGTGTCTAAATAGCTAGCCCTGTGATGCCGGGCTATCTACTGAGAATATTGCAAAATGTGCTTTCACCAAAAAGCTATTTTAAAATCGGAGATAGCGAGTGCATATCTATAATTCTTAAAATAATTGTTATGTTTTTTGTGAGTAATTTAGTAAATTCACCAGAAGTTTGCTAGTTCTGAACGTCACATGCTAATGTAAAAAGCTGGTTTTTGATATAAATATGAACTTGATTGAACAAAACATGCATGTATTGTATAACATAATGTCCTAGGGTTGTCATCTGATGAAGATCATCAAAGGTTAGTGCTGCATTTAGCTGTGGTTTGGGTTTATGTGACATTATATGCTTGCTTGAAAATGGGTGTCTGATTATTTCTGGCTGGGTACTCTGCTGACATAATCTAATGTTTTGCTTTCGTTGTAAAGCCTTTTTGAAATCGGACAGTGTGGTTAGATTAACGAGAGTCTTGTCTTTAAAATGGTGTAAAATAGTCATATGTTTGAGAAATTGAAGTAATAGCATTTCTAAGGTATTTGAATAACGCGCCACGGGATTCAACTGGCTGTTGAGTAGGTGGGACGATTTCGTCCCGCCGACCCTAGAGAGGTTAAATTGTAATTACTTCGCTACTATGGCCTATTTATTGCTTTTCCTCCGTACTCCAGATTTTTCTATTGTGTTATTGACTGTACTTTTGTTTATCCCACGTGTAACTCTGTTGTTTTTTCGTCGCAGTGCTTTGCTTTATCTTGGCCAGGTCGCAGTTGTAAATGAGAACTTGTTCTCGACTGGCCTACCTGGTTAAATAAAAAATAAAATCTTAACTTTATTGACAACACCCAAATGGATACTGTCATTAACACGATTCTTTAATAATTACACACAATTCATAATACTGTAGCAAATATTATATTAAACATTACATTCAAACGAGCCTTACAATTATAATCCAAAGTAGTGTGAAATGAACTCATCATCAACCTGGAAATGGAGGTTACTCCCCCGACTTTCCCCCATTCACATTCAGAATACATTGTGAAAAACTAAAATCTTTGCTCACCATTTTTGCTCCTGACAGATATACTACATCCATAACTATCGGTTTCTTCATTAGCAGGGAGGAGTTTCTGCAATCAAATTGCCCTCGTGCTGCAATTTTAGCAAACACAGAAAGGGGCCTATATTGGAGACCAAAAGTTGTCTGGCACACTGCTTAGAGTTTCAACAACATGAATAACTTATTTCTAGCCTACAATCATCGATGTTACTACTAATGTGAAAACAAGACAAAATATGACTATTCTTGCTCATTTTAAGGCAAATATCAAATAATTTTAACATTCATTACAGACGTCAATTGTTGTCCAACATCATGGCTACGCTGTTGGCATCACCTTTTACAGTGGATTACCGCTGTTGTGGGCCTTTAATCATCTGTCTGACTTTATTGTTCACACAGGAGAGAAACTTCACTATCGTGGATCCTCTGGGGAGCCTCAACAACCTCATGATGCTGAAGAGGCAGAGAAGAGTCTCTCCAGATCAGAACACCTCAGGAAACACCTGCAGAGACCCACAGGGAAGAAAACTCACTGCTGCTCTGATTGTGGGAAGAGATTCACCTCATCAGGCATTAAAATTCATCAGAGAACACACACAGGAGAGAAACCTTACAGCTGTGATCAATGTGGGAAGAGTTTTACTACATCTGGCTCTCTGAATCTACACCAGAGAACACACACAGGAGAGAAACCTTATAGCTGTGATCAATGTGGGAAGAGTTTTGGTCAATCTTGCCATCTGACTCAACACCAGAGAATACACACAGGAGAGAAATCTTATAGCTGTGATCAATGTGGGAAGAGTTTTGGCCAATCTTGCCATCTGACTCAACACCAGAGAATACACACAGGAGAGAAACCTTATAGCTGTGAACAATGTGGGAAGAGTTTTGGTCAATCTAGAGAGCTGACAGTGCACCAGAGAATACACACAGGAGAGAAACCTTATAGCTGTGGTCAATGTGGGAAGAGTTTTGGTCATTCTGGACAGCTGACAGTGCACCAGAGAACACACACAGGAGAGAAACCGTACAGCTGTGATCAATGTGGGATGAGTTATACTACATCTGGCTCTCTGAATCTACACCAGAGAACACACACAGGAGAGAAATCTTATATCTGTGATCAATGTGGGAAGAGTTTTGGTCGATCTTGCCATCTGACTCAACACCAGAGAATACACACAGGAGAGAAACCTTACAGCTGTGATCAGTGTGGGAATAGTTTTACTACATCTGGCTCTCTGACTTTACACCGGAGAATACACACAGGAGAGAAACCTTATAGCTGTAATCAATGTGGGAAGCGTTTTACTACATCTAGCCAGCTGACTTTACACCAGAGAATACACACAGGAGAGAAACCTTATAGCTGTGGTCAATGTGGGAAGAGTTTTGGTCAATCTAGCCAGCTGACATTACACCAGAGAACACACACAGGAGAGAAACCTTATAGCTGTGGTCAATGTGGGAAGAGTTTTTGTCAATCTGGCAATCTGACAGTGCACCAGAGAACACACACAGGGGAGTAATCTTATAGCTGTGATCAATGTGGGAAGAGTTTTGGTCAATCTAGCCAGCTGACATTACACCAGAGAACACACTGTATTGTATATATACAATAAATGTATTGGAGATGAGTTTTGTTTGGGCTCGTTCCAAGGGGACGAGAGTTCTAGAAGCTCGTGAGTTTTAGGATTCTATAGAAAGAGAAAGGATAAAAAAGTATAATTGTATATCATTATTTAGAAATACGTGTAGCCAGTAGACACCATGTTTATATTGTAGAAGGTGAAGCTTTGTAGATGATTATGTGAAATGGAAGTTGTAGAGATACTCTGAATGATCGGCTATGAAAAGCCAACTGACATTTACTCCTGAGGTGCTGACCTGTTGCACCCTCGACAACCACTGTGATTATTATTATTTGACCCTGCTGGTCATCTATGAACATTTGAACATCTTGGCCATGTTCAGTTATAATCTCCATCCGGCACAGCCAGAAGAGGACTGGCCACCCCTCATAGCCTGGTTTCTTCCTTGGTTTTGGCCTTTCTAGGGAGTTTTTCCTAGCCACCGTGCTTAGACGCCTGCATTGCTTGCTGTTTGGGGTTTTAGGCTGGGTTTCTGTACAGCACATTGAGATATCAGCTGATGTAAGAAGGGCTTTATAAATACATTTGATTGATTGATTGTACAACTGAATACATTCAACTGAAATGTGTCTTGGGTGCACTGATTGGTGTCACCTCGTTAGTCAGTATGTGTTACACCTGTGCTGGCTTGTCCATCTCGTTAGTGGGAAGGTGTTTCACCTGAGCTGGTCCAGGTTCTATTTAAGAGTGTCTGGCCCAGTGCTCCAGTTGTCTTGATACATGTGGAGAGTCAACACCTTTAGTTGCTCCACCTTTTTGGTTTGCTTCCTGTCTTTAAGTTTGGTGTGGGTTTTTCTTTTGTTTTCCTCTTCTTGGGCAGATTTAGTGGGTCTCATGGTGGGTGTCTTTTAGCTCCCAGTTGTTGTTACTAGTCAACTTTCAGTGGACACTGAGAGCAAAACTGCAACATTATGTAATAATACTTTTATTGCATCAAATGGTTGTTTTATGCAACAGAATAGAGGGTTCTTATAACTATTGTGTCTGTGTGTTCTACTGAGGATGGGCCTCTGGGAGAAAACACTGACAGGAGATTTACAATGTCTTTTGGGTGATAAAACCTAAAGAGACTGCATTCCAGAACATGAGTTAATGTTTCTGTTCTATATGGTACCAGGGAGAGATGACCTCAGGGCCAGACCCTGGTCTCTACACAAAGAGTACTGTTTTTACAGCAGATACTGTCTGCTGAGAATTATAAGTATCTTTCATACAAATCTTAACCTTGTGACCCGTTCTATACATCTGTTGTTGGTCATTTAGGTTGAAAGGGGTGTATCTTGGCTGTAAAATACCTTTGTACATTTGTATCGTGGCTCTCAAGATTCGTCGACCAGCCATCATTTATCGTAGAGCACTCAATTGATTCACTTTATATGTGTGTGTTGTTTTGACCTGCTTCCGTATTAGTAAGTGAATAAAGATTTAGTTTTAGAATAACTCTGACTTGTGTGATAAGTTTGTCTCAATTGATATTAAAGAAATTAACCACCACGTATGGGGATGTGAATCTTGACTTGGTGAGCGCTCCTGGTGACCTGGGTAAATGGTCCACAAGGGATTCCTCTAACTTGGGATCTCAGGGAGACCACACTTAGAGAACGGAGCAAATGGACCCACCTTTGATCTGAGAGGCAGTGAGCCGAGTGGATACCACATCTCGAACGTAGTTTAAAAAAAGAAAGAGGTGAGCGAAACACAAAGTTGAGTTTTTAGAAAATCCTCGTAGGCTCTGAGTGTGTATTCCTGTGTGGAGGTGTAAACAGGGCCCAGTCAGGAGGCTCTGAGGCTGTCAGCTATCTCTGTAAACTGGATGAGAACTAGAATCTGTGTTTACTAGTTAAGACCATTTATGATATAGTATAAGATAGTAAGGTGCACCTGTAATTGTTTTAAACCTGGACCCCATTTTAGAAGTATTGAAAGATGTAAATGTATGAGTTTCATTATCCTAGGAACTAACCATTAGATAGAAATGTGGAAATATTCCTGCAGGTTAAAATATTGTTGAAAAACAACTAATTGATTAGGTATGTTTGGGAATAGCATTGTGTGAATGTGGTATGAGAGTTGTGACTGTGATATGAGAGTTGTGTGACTGTGATATGCGAGTTGTGTGACTGATATGAGAGTTGTGACTGTGATATGAAAGTTGTGTGACTGTGATATGAGAGTTGTGTGACTGTGATATGAGAGTTGTGTGACTGTGAAATGAGAGTTGTGTGACTGATATGAGAGTTGTGACTGTGATATGAGAGTTGTGTGACTGTGATATGAGAGTTGTGTGACTGTGATATGAGTCTTAATCTGTCGTCTGGATAGTAACATATAGAAATATGCTGAATCAGATGATTGAAATGTGGATAATAAGCGGGATGATATTTTAGAAAGCAGCAGAAGGTCTATAGTTCCTGGGAGGCTTGATTTTGCCGTGGTCTCTGGGAGGTTAGAGAACCGTTGAGGATCCCATGGTCATTGTCATGGAAACTAAAGTTTATTTTTGGTTCTGCTGGGAGGATGTTTGGAGAGATGCTTCGTTGCTATGGAGAGTCCCTGAAAAAGCAAATGGAATGGTTGTCGTGACTACCTGAGAATTTCTTATGTTTTATATGGATTCTGTGAATATATGAAAATATGATGAATTGTATGTGTGTATAATGATTAGTAGAGATTTGATAAAGTAATACTGGGAATATAATTAGATACAATTTAAACAACCCATATGTAGACGAACGTAGGTTTTGAGTTGGTATCTTTAATGGATCATTTGATAAAGATGAGGTTTAAGCATTATTAAACTGTCTACAAAGTCTGAGCAGTTGTCTCAGAAACTGATGGGAGTGTGTCCACTTTAGGGTAAGTTACCCTAACAATGTAACTGTTGGTGCTGACATCTTCAGGACAGGAATACCGGTTTACTTAACGGAGGAATAAACACACATGTTCATCATTGGTGTTTTAACCAGAACGGGGGAAAATGCACTTTATTTATTTTCGCACATGCGCAGTCATACATCTCTCATAGGGCATGACTGTACCAGTGTAAGAACACAATTCAACAACATATTAGTCCACATGCCAACACCCCCACTTGCTCTTATACTGTACAAGTCGTATTCAACCTAACTTTATCAACACATTTAGCTTACAGTTATTCATCTCACAAATGTCAGTTTATATTCCAAACATGTAACCCAAGAATTTTTCATTTTTGAACTTCGTTACAGGTTTAGTCAAAACATCTGCAGCCATGTCTGCCGTTGGACAATATTCAATACTTATTTTACCATCACTGAGTGCAGATCGAATGAAATGATATCTGATGTCGACATATTTACATCTCTGACGACATACTGGGTTCTTTGACAGAGCAATTGCACCTTGGTTATCTTCAAAGATTGTTACTGGTGTATATTGGCACTCACTATCCATCTCGCCCAATAACTGTACAAGGTACAAACTTTCTTGTGTAGTAGCAGCCAGTGCCATGTACTCTGCTTCACATGTAGATAAAGCTACTGTTGGCTGCTTCTTAGACCTCCATGAAATGACAGGTCCACATTTAGTTAAACTAAAGCAATACCCTGTTATGCTTCGTCTGTCACTTTGATCTGCTGCCCAATCAGCATCACTATATGCTACGAGGTTGAGTTTTTTTTTCACCCCCTTTTTGTAACACAACTCCTGATTCATTGTTCCCTTCAAGTACCTCAACACATGTTTAGCTGTTATCCAGTGTTGCTCTTTTGGTTCTGATAGGTATTGTGACAGCTTGCTGACAATCCAACTGATATCCGGTCTTGTACATGTCATCACATATATCAAGCTGCCTATCACTTCACGATACCTTTTTGAATCAATAAGTTCACCATCACCATCAAAGTTTAGTTTTTTTGTTCACATGGTGTTGACCTTGTCTTACAGTCTGACATACCAAACCTTTCCAGTATCTTTGTTATGTACCTTGTTTGGTTCATCGTTATTTTCCCTTCACTTTGTGTAAAATCAATGCCTAGGAAATGTCCAAGCCTCCCAAGATCTTTCATCTTAAATTTTTCACTTAACATTTCTTTTACACTTGTGAGTGAGTCACTATCACTAGCAGCGATAATTAGATCATCGACCCAAATTATCAAAATGATCCTTTCTGTTGCAGTTTGTTTGTTATAAACACAGTGATCAGCTGGGTTCTGTGTAAAACCATTTTCACTAAGGTGATCATGCAACATTTTGTTCCAGTTCCTTCCTGACTGTTTCAGGCCGTACAATGACTTGTTCAGTTTACAGACTAGTTGCTCACCTGTATCTGACCTGACTTCAAAACCCTCTGGTTGCTCCATGTACACTTCACAGTCAATAGGAGCATGTAGATATGCTGTTTTGACATCCATCTGATGTAACTCTAAGTCATACTGAGCTGCTAGCTGCATCAAACAGCGTACTGATGTCATATTTGCAGTTGGAGAAAAAATCTCCTTATAGTCTATTCCTGCCACTTGACTATACCCCTTTGCAACATATCTTGCCTTGTATGTCTCAGTCTCATCTGAATTGTTTTTGACCGCATAGACCCACCTGCCCCCCACTGCATTTTTACCCTCTGGCAGTGTGGTTAATGTGAATGTATCATTTTCCCTAAGGGAATCCATCTCCTCCTTCATAGCAGTAGCCCAAATCTCTGATTTTGGTGAAATCATTGCTTCTTTGAAGGTTTGTGGTGCATTGCACATTACTCTGTAGCAGTAGTCAACACTAGGTGGTATCTGGTCATCACATTTCACTTTACACTCATAGTCTTTTAAGTACTGGGGTTTCTTCCTCGCTCTGTCTGGATAGCGTGGACTCTGACCATCTGAAGTCTCAATTTGCACATCTTGTGTCTCTTCTGAGTTTTGATCTGCCATCTTGGCTTTCGGCATGGGGTTTTCAAATCTCTCCCCATGAAGATCATCACTGTTTTCCAAATCTGTCTGAGTTTGGTGTTCGACTACACCTTTTGTAACACACTTGACTAATCTGTTTTTAAGAACTTTCCCAGTGTCTGGGTAGTAGACTAGGTATGCTGGACTATTTTTATCATACCCGACAAAAATACCCTTTTCACATCTTGAGTCTAACTTTTTCTTGTTCTGTCTATATGCATAGCAAACAGATCCAAATTCTTTCATCTTTGAAAGATCAGGCTTTCTCCCAGTAAACATGTAGTGTGGAGTCTGTCCTACACGCTTATTGTAACACCTATTGCGAATTACTGCAGCAGTCATTACAGCATATGTCCACAAGTTCTTTGGTAGGTTGCTTTCAAGTAGCATGCATCTTGCCATTTCGAACAGTGTTCTCCAATTTCTCTCAGCGGTCCCATTTTGATGGGGTGAGTAAGGGGCTGAAGTTTCATGCCTTATGGCGTTCTTACTGAGCAGTGACTGGAACTCTTTGGCTGTGAATTCTGTGCCATTATCTGACCTGACACACTTTATTTTCCCATAAGGGGCCACATCAGCAATAAACTTCTCAGTAGCTTTTACAGTATCACTCTTTGCTTTTAGGAAATACACAAAAACTGCCCCTGAATAATCATCCGTAAATGCTAGAGTATATCTGAACCCATCTTTCGCCTCTGGCTCAATAGGGCCAGCCAAATCAGTGTGCACAAGCTCAAGAGCCGCTTTTACCTTTTCATCAGGCTCTCTGTTTCTGCTCTGAACAAATTTTCCCTGAGTGCAGATTTCACAGTTGAGGGTAGATTTGTCAATCTTACCTGTGATTTTCATTCCCTCTGTCACATTTTCTAACTTTGACACATCCTCAAAATTACAGTGGCCAAGAATTTTGTGCCATGTGTGAATATCATAGCACCCATGACATCCATCATCATTTTCATCACTTACAGTGTTAAGATAGTAAAGTCTATCGTACTCCTTGATGTCAAAAGTGGTACCGTTCTTGTGGATGAGCTTGTTACACCCCTGTCGAAAGTTGACTGAAGCTCCGTTGGCTGTCGCTGCTTTAACAGAGAAAATGTCCTGTGGAAACGACGGCACGTACAGCGCCTTCGTCAGCGTTGTTTTTACCCGACGACCCGTGTTGTCTCTCAGGTAAACCTCCGCTGCACCTCTCCTCTCCGCGACACCATTCGTTCTTGTTCCGTCAGCCAGCTCCACGGAATGTTTTTCCGGTTTGAAAGTCTCGTCAAACTCCTTAAACTTCCCGATGTCCGTGACTATATGTGACGTTGCTCCCGTATCAACCATCAGCCCTTTCTGTTTCAGTCCACTAACCTGACAGTCACTTATTCTGAATGCAAATGTGTGGCTTTCAGCATCTGTTGCTTGTTTCACATTGTCTCTTCTTTTTCGTCTGCAATTTGCGTCAGTATGAGTGGATCTCTTGCAAAAACTACACCACTGTCTCCGTTCTTTGCGCTCTCCAGTAACGATACATTGCCGGGCCTTGTGCCCTTTCTGGCCACAGTTGAAGCAGGTTATCTCGGTCCCTTTATCTCTCCCTCTTGGCCAGCTAACTTTAATGTTACTTGCCTTCATCACGTTGTCGTCAGTGGAAATGGCGCTAAACTTCTCGGTGCTTTCATAGCTCCTCAACTTGGTTTTGAACTCGCCAAAAGTTGTCGGCTCCTCACTCTGCGTAATGTGGATGGCAAACGGCTTAAATGATTCGGGCAAACCTTTCAGAATCATTGCAATCAACAGCCCATCACTTAAAGTCTCTTCAGCATTTCTCAGTGCTGTAATAGCCGTCTCAGCACGAATGATATAGTCCGTAACACTTTTGTCAGCGGCTTTCTGAAGAGAAGTTAGTTCAGTGTAGAGGCTAATCACACGTGGCTTCCCTTTACCTGCATAATGTTCCCTCAATATCTTTAACGCTTTTCTCCCATCATCTGCTGCTTCTCTCATTATCAGGGAAAGGCTTTTATCATCCAAAACCTGTATCAATTCGGCGTAGGCTTCTTCATTTTTCTCTCCGTCTTCTTCATCTTCATCCACGCTCAATATGGCGGCCTTTAGCCCAAGCAAACCCAAGTGCCCCAAAAACTTTGTCTCCCATAACTCGTAGTTTTTTTCATCTCCGTCGAAATATAATCTATTCCATCGGCTTCCATGTTCCCTCCTGGGCCCATAACCTGTTGGTGCTGACATCTTCAGGACAGGAATACCGGTTTACTTAACGGAGGAATAAACACACATGTTCATCATTGGTGTTTTAACCAGAACGGGGAAAATGCACTTTATTTATTTTCGCACATGCGCAGTCATACATCTCTCATAGGGCATGACTGTACCAGTGTAAGAACACAACTCAACAACATATTAGTCCACATGCCAACACAATATATTTGGAAAAAACCCCATTATTTTCCAGTGTTTCTTTGATGTATTGCGCGATCGTATCAGCTGTCTCATTTGGAGTGTTTTTAACTTCGACTAATTTACTTTGCACGCCACCATTCTTCCAATCAAAATACTGAATAAGCAGAGGGAATATTTTCACAGCACCGTGATTGCTCCCATCAGTAGAAACACCACAGTAAGGTATGTCTTCTAGTGCTTTCTGAGCTATGTCGACAGAATGTGGTGCTATCACAGCGTTAACAATTGCTTCGGTCTTAGTACGAGCGCTTGAAAAAGGTCAAAGCAACGCAAAACCCCCAAAACGCACACAATGAATGGAGACTGTAGGAAGCAAAACCCGAATCCCGGACATTCTGGGCGATTTAGAAATCCCGGCCGGACACATTTTTTAGGTCCAAAAAGAGGACATGTCCGGGAAAAAGAGGACGTATGGTCACCCTACATAATTAGATGCTATTTTTAAACTACAATGACCATAATGCACTGCGTGCCTACTTGTCTTGTCTGTGTTTATTTTACACCTGCTATGTAAAAGAGACAGAAGAATGCACAATGGTCAATGCTATCTGGGATCCTTGGGACATCCCTACCCTAAACCCTAACCTTAACCCCTACCTTAACCATTTTAAATGTCAACTTCAACGGGCTAGGGACGTCCCAAGGATGTATCTCTACCTGAAAATACATGATCTAAGTGATTGATAGTTGGTATTCAGCAGTCATAAAGCCTTATTTACTTTAATGAACTACTAAAAATAGTGATTTTGTCAGACAGCAGCTCTACACTTTATTGACTGACTGATCCATTCTTCCTTCCATCCCTCCTCAGCCTTCCTCTCCTCTGAAGACCCAGTGAGGGTGGAGCTCAGTCAGAGAGCTGTTGAGGAACTGGTTAGGAAGAACACTTCTACAGCCAGAGAGGTGAGAGGTCACACATGGTTTAGATGGTAGGCTTTGGCCTTCCCTGTAGCTCAGTTGGTAGAGCATGGTGTTTGCAACACCAGGGTTGTGGGTTCGATTCCCACGGGGGGCCAGCACAGAAAAAAAGAAAGAAAAAAACATGTATGAAATGTATGTATTCACTACTGTAAGTCGCTCTGGATAAGAGCGTCTGCTAAATGACTCAAATGTAAATGTAATGCAAATGTAAATATTTATGTCCCCTTAGCGGTTCATCACGTCAGCTAAAGGGAATATGTTCCATCATCTATGTTTATTTACATTAGTGCAAATTGTCCACTGATATTGGTGTAATTTCTCACCCCTTTTGGCTGTATAAAAGTTAATTTCCCCTCAGACACACACATTTGTTCTTTGATATTATGAAGGTCATTTGTGTCAAATGTACTTTTCCCCACTCATTCACCCCATCTCTTTACATTGCTTATGCATATTCAGTGGCCTGACTGTGTCAAAGGCTCATCCTGGTAGATCTGAACCTAATGCAGCTTGGAGTGATCAGATGACACATTTTAGTGCCAGGTATAACTGAGGCCATAGATGCTCCATATCCATTACTTTGAGTGTTTTATATATTACTAAGTGTTAATTTCTGTGTTGCAGGGGCAGTCAATGTTTACCACTCCACCACACCTTCAGCAGGCTTCAAAAGTGGGATTGATACTGTTTTCATACTAAGAGGGACCAGGAGTCTGTTGATTGGTCAGTCATTGGGTTAATGTGTTGAAATCAAATCAAGCTTTATTTATACAGCACCTTTCAGACATGGATGCAACACAATGGTTTCACAGAAAAAAAACTAATTAAAAAAATGAAAATAAACAGAAATATTTAGTACACAACAAACAGAAGACTAACAACTGAAAGACTAATGAACATTCTAAGGAATTGCCATTGATTTAAATATTAATTGGATGCAATATCCAACCCAAAATATAAACTTGTTTTTAGGAGGGGCTCTGAAAGACATTATGGGGGTGTCCACTGAAAGTTGACTAGTAACAACAACTGGGACCTAAAAGACACCCACCATGAGACCCACTAAATCTGCCCAAGAAGAGACAAACAAAAGAAAAACCCACACCAAACTTAAAGACAGGAAGTAAACCAAAAAGGTGGAGCAACTAAAGGTGTTGACTCTCCACATGTATCAAGACAACTGGAGCACTGGGCCAGACACTCTTAAATAGAACCTGGACCAGCTCAGGTGAAACACCTTCCCACTAACGAGATGGACAAGCCAGCACAGGTGTAACACATACTGACTAACGAGGTGACACCAATCAGTGCGTCCTACGTGCTAACGAGTTAGACGTGCTAACGAGCTAGACGGGCTAACGGGCTAGACGTGCTGACGGAGCTAGACGTGCTAACGAGCTAGACGGGCTAACGAGCTAGACGGGCTAACGAGCTACACGTGCTAACGAGCTAACGAGCTAGACGGGCTAACGAGCTAGACGGGCTAACGAGCTAGACGTGCTAACGAGCTAAAGTTCAACCTCAAAACATAAATGGAAAAACCAAAGCCTGTAACACCTTCCCCTTTAAGACAACAAATATATCCTATATTTTCGTTGGACAAGTTTGCTCACCACCAACAGAAAACAACTTCCATTTCACATTATAATCAACTACAATGCTTCACCTTCTACAATATAAACATGGTGTCTACTGGCTGTCAACAATTAAAAACAAGAAAAAACACGTATTTCTAAATAATAATATACAATCGTACTATTTTTTTCTCCTTTTTCTGTCTATAGAATCCTAAAACTCACTAGCTTCTAGAACTCTCCTCTTCCTAAAACTCACTAGCTTCTAGAACTCTCGTCTTCCTAATAGTCACTAGCTTCTAGAACTCTCGTCTTCCTAAAACTCACTAGCTTCTAGAACTCTCGTCTTCCTAAAACTCACTAGCTTCTAGAACTCTCGTCTTCCTAAAACTCACTAGCTTCTAGAACACTCGTCTTCCTAAAACTCACTAGCTTCTAGAACTCTCGTCTTCCTAAAACTCACTAGCTTCTAGAACTCTTGTCTTCCTAAAACTCACTAGCTTCTAGAACTCTCGTCCCCTTGGAACGAGCCCAAACAAAAATCATCTCAAATACGGAAAAACATGCCGTATAACAAAACTCAAATCAAATTGTACTGCGCCGAATACAACAGACCTAACAGTGAAATGCTGACTTACGAGCCCCTAAC
Source organism: Salmo salar (assembly GCF_965601325.2). NCBI lineage: Eukaryota > Metazoa > Chordata > Actinopteri > Salmoniformes > Salmonidae > Salmo > Salmo salar. Next base: position 966,233 of record NW_027675339.1, read on the forward strand.
CAACAGTGCAGTTTCAAAAACATACAGAAAAGAATAAGAGATAAAACTCATCTCCAACACGGAAAAACGTGTCAAAATAATATGTGATCCATGGTAACGGACTGGCTAAACGCAAAACACAAAACTTTTTAACTGCCCACCCTTGAGACAATCAGCAACCAAGTTGTCCTGACCACAGACATGTCTGATTTCAAGAGGAAACTCCTGCAATATCCGTAGTAACTTTCCACCTCACTGCGGAGCTTCTCTCTCTTTTCAGGGTTCACTAGATAGGCATGTTGTTGGAACGGGGCCCAGTCCCCAATGTCATGCTCTAGTACATTTGGTTTGGCACATCTGAGAATGATCCCTGATATTATAAAATTACATTATAAAATTATCCCTGATATTACGTCAATATAATTGTACCCAAAAATTGTCAGTTGGTTGCATAAATCATTGATTACTAAATGTTACATTAATTGTAAATATGAAATATCAAACCAAATGTACACCCCTTTGTTAATATGTATTGGCAATAATTAACTTAATGGTGAGGCATGGAATAATAAAACACGTATCTTTTGTCAGGCTGAATGTTTGAAATATGAGGTGATTTGAGTCATGCTTCTTCAGTAGTGGAATAAAGACAATTAGAATTTGAATGTTGTCAATAAATGCTGGAGTGATGTAGGATTGTTAATACAATTGATTATAGACCAATTTATTATACTGAGTCAATGTGTATAGGCTGCAAGGACGTTGAATTTAAGTTGTTTTCAAGTCAATGAAAAAAACTACATCTTCTCAACTTTCACTTTCAACTAAAACTGAATGTGTATTGGATGTTGGGCATAGTCTTATTTTCAACATCTTTTCAATTACATTTTGCTGGGTGGGATATTTTCCATGCATGGAAAGGGGTTGGAGGCAAAGGACAAATAAATAAGTGCTACCAAACATAACAAGCATTTCACAAACACTACAGTGTATAAATAAGACGCATTAAATAAAACCACAATGAGGACAAGTTTTCATTAATCATTGGGTACATCGTACGAAAAGCATCAGAATTATCTTAAATAGGAAAACAATTCAAGTTCAGAATCACAACATAAAATACATAGGCATTTCATCATTAAGTCCTTTAGGAAATAATGTCTGGTGGGCTGTCTAAATCAATAACCAATATGCAGAAACAGTTTGTGATAAATTGAAAACCTAAACATAACATGTGCTATATACACAAACATCTGCCACAATAATCATATTACTTGTATTTTTTAAACAAGCACCTTATAAACTGTACAAGCACCAGAAACACTGTTGTTTTGACAAGTAGCAATAAATCACTGATATCGATTAGGGGGGAAATCAGGTTGTACGTGATGTTGAAACTAACACAACTAAAAAAACACATGGAAATGGGAGATATATTTTACCTCACTGATTAGAGGACAACCTGCAGAAGACAGTCAGCTACATTTTGGAGTGACGCATTTAAATGTAGGGGTCGCTAAACAAAGGAACACAACACTTATTCATCGATATCATGCTAAAATCATTTGTGTGACAGAAGGGAGATGAAGTTGCACCTCCTGTTAAACTAACAGCTCAAAAATCACACGGAATCTGGGAATAATGTGTACATCCCTGGTTAGAGGACAATTTGTAGAAAACAGCTATCTACATTTTGAAGTGTTGCATTTTGATTCAAGTGGGTCACCAACGTGGTAAGTGTAACAACCCTTTCAGAGCCTGGATTTTCCCCAAGGCTAATATCCATATCATGTTGAAATCAATTGTTGAAGGGGCAAACGTTTAGGTGTCTACATTGTCCTACTACAATGTGTTAACATTCTACATTGTGAAGTTTATTTATTGATATCATGAAACAACTCCATGTATTTTCTGATATTTGATCAGAGATCTTTTATCAGATTATCTCTGGGCAGAGCTAAGAGGTTTCTCTCCTCTATGTGTTCTCTTGTGTTGAGTCAGATTCCCAGAATGAACAAAACTCTTCCCACATTGATCACAGCTATAAGAATTCTCTCCTGTGTGTGTTCTCTGGTGTACAGTCAGATTCCCAGAATGAACAAAACTCTTCCCACATTGATCACAGCTATAAGGTTTCTCTCCTGTGTGTATTCTCTGGTGTAGAGTCAGATTGCTAGATGCAGCAAAACTCTTCCCACACTGATCACATGTATAAGGCTTCTCCCCTGTGTGTATTCTCTGGTGTAATGTCAGTTTGCTAGATCTTATAAAACTCTTCCCACATTGATCACAGCAATAGGGTTTCTCTCCTGTGTACAGTCAGACTCCCAGAATGAACAAAACTCTTCCCACATTGATCACAGCTAAAAGGTTTCTCTCCTGTGTGTAGTCTCTGGTGTAATGTCAGTTTGCTAGATCTTATAAAACTCTTCCCACATTGATCACAGCAATAGGGTTTCTCTCCTGTGTACAGTCAGACTCCCAGAATGAACAAAACTCTTCCCACATTGATCACAGCTAAAAGGTTTCTCTCCTGTGTGTAGTCTCTGGTGTAATGTCAGTTTGCTAGATCTTATAAAACTCTTCCCACATTGATCACAGCAATAGGGTTTCTCTCCTGTGTGTATTCTCTGGTGTTGAGTCAGATTGCTAGATGCAGAAAAACTCTTCCCACATTGATCACAGCTATAAGGCTTCTCTCCTGTGTGTATTCTCTGGTGTCTTGTCAGATTGCCAGATTCTGTAAAACTCTTCCCACATTGATCACAGCTATAAGGTTTCTCTCCTGTGTGTATTCTCTGGTGTAGAGTCAGATTGCTAGATACAGCAAAACTCTTCCCACATTGATCACAGCTATAAGGCTTCTCTCCTGTGTGTATTCTCTGGTGTACAGTCAGCTGCCCAAATTGACCAAAACTCTTCCCACATTGATCACAGCTATAGGGTTTCTCTCCTGTGTGTATTCTCTGGTGTTGAGTCAGATTGCTAGATGCAGAAAAACTCTTCCCACATTGATCACAGCTATAAGGCTTCTCTCCTGTGTGTATTCTCTGGTGTCTTGTCAGACTGCCAGATTCTGTAAAACTCTTCCCACATTGATCACAGCTATAAGATTTCTCTCCTGTGTGTGTTCTCTGGTGTAATGTCAGCTGGCGAGATTGAACAAATGTCTTCCCACATTGACCACAGCTATAAGGTTTCTCTCTGGTGTACAGTCAGATTGCTAGATGCAGCAAAACTCTTCCCACATTGATCACAGCTATACGATTTCTCTCCTGTGTGTATTCTCTGGTGTAATGTCAGTTCGCAAGATCTTGTAAAACTCTTCCCACATTGATCACAGCAATAGGGTTTCTCTCCTGTGTGTATTCTCTGGTGTAATGTCAGCTGGTGAGATTGAACAAATGTCTTCCCACACTGATCACAGGTATAAGGCTTCTCTGTGTGTATTCTCCTGTGTACAGTCAGCTTCCCAGAATGAACAAAACTCTTCCCACAATGATCACACCTATAAGGTTTCTCTCCTGTATGTATTCTCTCATGTTTTTTAAGGTCTGTTGACTGGGTGCATCTCTTCCCACATTGAGCACAGCTATAAGGTTTCTCCCCCGTGTGTATTCTCTCGTGTGATTTTAAATGTCCTGGAGAAACAAACCTCTTCCCACAGTCAGAGCAGCAGTGAGTTCTCTTCCCTGTGGATCTCTGTGGGTGTTTCTTGAGGTGTTCTAATGTGGAGAGACTCTTCTCTGCCTTGTCAGCATCATGATGTTGTTGAGGCTCCCCAGAGGACCCACGGTAGGTCCGTCTCACTCCTGTGTGAACAACAAAGTCATTCAGATGGTTAAAGGCCCACAACAGCGGTAATCCACTGTAAAAGGTGATGCCAACAGCGTAGCCATGATGTTGTACAACAACTGACATCTGTAATGAATGTAAAAATTTGACATTTGCCTTAAAATGAGCAAGAACAGTCATATTTTGTCTTGTTTTCACATTAGTAGTAACATCGATGATTGTAGGCTAGAAATAAGATATTAATGTTGTTGAAACTCTAAGCAGTGTGCCAGACAACTTTTGGTCTCCAATATAGGCCCCTTTCTGTATTTGCTAAAATTGCAGCACGAGGGCAATTTGATTGCAGAAACTCCTCCCTGCTAATGAGGAAAGCGATAGTTATGGATGTACTATATCTGCCTGGAGCAAAAATGGTGAGCAAAGATTTTAGTTTTTCACAATGTATTCTGAATGTGAATGGGGGAAAACTCAGGGGAGTAACCTCCATTTCCAGGTTGCTTATGAGTACATTTCACACTACCTTGGATTATAATTGTAAGGATATTTGAATGTCCTGTTTAATATGTTTGCTAAAGCATTAAGAATTATGTGTAATTATTGAAGAACCGCGTTAATGACAGTATCCATTTGGGTGTTGTCAATAAAGTTAAGATTTTAGTTATTTACTTAACCAGGTAGGCCAGTTGAGAACAAGTTCTCATTTACAACTGTGACCTGGCCAAGATAAAGCAAAGCAGTTCGACACAAACACAGAGTTACACGTGGGATAAACAAATGTACAGTCAATAACACAACAGAAAAATCTATATACAGTGTGTGCAAATGGAGTAAGGAGGTAAGGCAATAAATAGGCCATAGTAGCAGAGTAATTACAATGTAGCAAATTAACACTGGAGTGATGGATGTGCAGATGATGATGTGCAAGTAGAGATACTGGGGTGGAAAAGAGCAAAAGAAGTATATAAAAACATGGGGATGAGGTAGGCAGTTGGATGGGCTATTTACAGATGGGCTGTGTACAGCTGCAGCGATCGGTAAGCTGCTCAGATAGCTGATGCTTAAAGTTAGTGAGGGAGATATAAGTCTCCAAAGTCAGCAATTTTTGCAATTCGTTCCAGTGATTGGCAGCAGAGAACTGGAAGGAAAGTCAGCCAAAATAGGTGTTGGCTTTGGGGATGACCAGTGAGATATACCTCCTGGAGTGCGTGCTATGGATGGGTGTTGCTATGGTGACCAGTGAGCTGAGTTAAGGCGACCTTAGCAAAGACTTGTAGATGACCTGGAGCCAGTGGGTTTGGCGACGAATATGTAGCGAGGGCCAGCCGACGAGAGCATACAGGTCGCAGTGGTGGGTGCTATATGGGGCTTTGGTGACAAAACGGTTGGCACTGTGATAGACTGCATCCAGTTTGCTGATTGGAGTGTTGGAGGCTATTTTGAAACTGACATCACCGAAGTCAAGGATGGGTAGGATAGTCAGTTTTACGAGGGTATGTTTGGCAGTGTGAGTGAAGGAGGGTTTGTTGTGAAATAGGAAGCCGATTCTAGATTTAATTTTGGATTGGAGATGCTTAATATGAGTCTGGAAGGAGAGTTTACAGTCTAACCAGACACCTAGGTATTTGTAGTTGTCCACATATTCTAGGTCAGAACCGTCCAGAGTAGTGATGCTAGTCGGGCGGGTTGGTACGGGCAGCGATCGGTTGAAGAGCATGCATTTTGTTTTACTAGCATTTAATAGCAGTTGGAGGCCACCGAAAGAGTGCTGTATTGCATTGAAGCTCGTTTGGAGGTTTGTTAAAACCTCTTAGGGATAGGGGGCAGTATTTTCACGTTCGGATGAAAAACGTACCCAAATTAAACTGCCTCCTACTCAGACTCAGAAGGTAGGATATGCATACTATTAGTAGATTTGGATAGAAAACACTCTGAAGTTTCTAAAACTGTTTGAATGATGTCTGTGAGTATAACAGAACTCGTACTGTATCTACATACTGTATCTACTAAATCCTGAGAAAAATTCAAACAGGAGGTGGGAAATCTGAGAATTGTAGTTTTTCTTTTGAATTCCTATCAAAACTACAGTGTCTAAGGGGTCATGTTGCACTTCCTAAGGCTTCCATTGGCTGTCAACAGTCTTTAGAAACTGGTTTAAATTTACATTTACATTTTAGTCATTTAGCAGACGCTCTTATCCAGAGCGACTTACAGTAGTGAATACATACATTTGTTTTGTACTGGCCCCCCGTGGGAATCGAACCCACAACCCTGGCGTTGCACACACCATGCTGGCATTGCAAACACCATGCTCTACCAACTGAGCCACGGGGAAGGCCAGTATGTATAACACACCATGCTGGCATTGCAAACACCATGCTCTACCAACTGAGCCACAGGGGGGCCTGCAGAGGGGTTTCATCCTTCTCCTGTTACTAGGCAGAAAACAGGAGCTCAGTCAATGAGTGGCCTGTCTGAGGACATGGGACTTGGTGATGCGCGCCTTTCCTTCTTTTCCTTCTGGAATGAATACGCTATTGTCCGGTTGGAAAATTATCGCATTTTTACATTAAAAATACCCCAAAGATTGATTGTAAACATCGTTTGACATGTTTCTACAAACTGTAATGGAACTTTTGAGCTTTTCGTCTATTTATTTGCGCCCCCGTCTCGTGCCTTTGGAATAGTGTTCTGGACGCGCCAACAAAACGGAGGTATTTGGACATAAATTATGGACTTTATCGAACAAATGAACATTTCTTGTGGAAGTGGGAATCCTTCGAGTGCATTCTGCCGAAGATCAGCAAAGGTAAGGAAAGATTTATAACACTATTTTGGAGTTTTGCAGATGCCATGACTTGGCGGGTAACTGTATAGCTTGCTTTGATGGCTGAGCTCTGTACTCAGAATATTGAACAATGTGCTTTCCCCGTAAAGTTGTTTTGAAATCTGACACAGCGGTTGCATTAAAAGTAGTATATCTATAATTCTTTAAATAATTGTTATGTAATTTGTCAACGTTTATGACGAGTATTTCTGTAATATGTGTGCACATTGTGTGTGAACATTTTCTGAACATCACGGGCCAATGTAAAATGCTGTTTTTGGATATAAATCTGAACTTGATCGAACAAAACATACATGTATTTTGTAACATGATGTCCTATGAGTGTCATCTGATGAAGATCGTCAAAGGTTAGTGCTTAATTTTAGCTGTATTTCGGGTTTTTGTGACGCATCTCCTTGCTAGGAAAATGGCTGTGTGGCTTTTCTTGTTTTGGTGGTGTCCTATCATAATGTAATGTATTGCTTTCGCTGTAAAGCCTTTTTGAAATCGAACAATGTGGTTGCATTAACGAGAAGTGTATCTTTAAAATGGTGTAAAATAGTTGTATGTTTTAAAAAATTGAAATTATTAGAATTTTGTTGTTTTAAAATTTCATGCCATGCTATTTTGTCAAACAATCCCGTTAACGGGATCCTATCTCGAAGCAAGAGGTTAACACAGTCTCCAAAGAAGGGCCAGATGTATACAGAATGGTGTCGTCTGCGGAGAGGTGAATCAAGGAATCACCCGCAGCAAGAGCGACATCGCTGATATATGCAGAGAAAAGAGTCGGCCCGAGATTTGAATCCTGTGGTACCCCCATAGAGACTGCCAGAGGTTCGGACAACAGGCCAGGTCAATGAAGACGGCTGCACAGTACTGTCTTTTAACGATTGCGGTTATGATATCGTTTAGTACCTTGAGCGTGGATGAGGTGCAACAATGATCAGTTCGGAAACCGGATTGCACAGCGGAGAAGGTACGGTGGGATTCGAAATAATCAGTGATCTGTTTATTAACTTGGCTTTCGAAGACTTTAGAAAGGCAGGACAGGATGGATATAGGTCTGTAACAGTTTGGGTCTAGAGTGTCACCCCCTTTGAAGAGGGGGTTGACCACGGAAGCTTTCTGATTTTTAGGAATCTCGAACTATACGAAAGAAAGGTTGAACAGTCTAGTAATAGGGGTTGCAACAATGGCGGCAGATAATTTTAGAAAGAGGGTCCAGCTTGTCTAGCCCAGCTGATTTGTACGGGTCCAGGTTTTACAGCTCTTTCAGAACATCACCTATCTGGATTTTGATGAAGGAGAAGCTGGGGAGGCTTGGGCAAGTAGCTTCGGGGGGTGCGGAGCTGTTGACCGGGGTTGGGGTAGCCAGGAGGAAAGCATCTCCAGCCGTAGAGAAAAGCTTATTGAAATTCTCCATTATTGTGGATTTATCGGTGGTGACAGTGTTTCCTAGCCTCAGTGCAGATTGGCAGCTGGGAGGAGGTGCTCTTAGTCTCCATGGACTTTACAGTGTCCCAAAATTTTTTGGAGTTAGAGCTACGGGATGCACATTTCTGTTTGAAAAAGCCTTTGCTTTCCTAACTGACTGTGTGTATTGGTTCCGGACTTCTCTGAAAAGTTGCATATCGCGGAGACTATTCGATGCTAGTGCAGTACGCCACAGGATGTTTTTGTAATGGTCGAGGGCAGTCAGGTCTGGAGTGAACCAAGGGCTATATCTGTTCTTAGTTATACATTTTTTAAAGGGGCATGCTAATTTAAGAAAATCCTTATTTAGGAAATTTCTTTTAAAGAACAACCAGGCATCCTATACTGATGGGATGAGGTCAATGTCCTTCCAGGATACCCGGGCAAGGTCGATTAGAAAGGCCTGCTCGCAGGAGTGTTTAACAGTGATGAGGGGTGGTCGTTTGACCACGAACACATAACAGATGCAGGCAATGAGGCAGTGATCGCTGAGATCCTGATTGAAAACAGCAGAGGTGTATTTGGAGGGCAAGTTGGTCAGGATAATATCTATGAGGGTGCCCATCTAGCTTGGATTGTAGGACGGCCGGGGTGTTAAGCATATCCCAGTTTAGGTCACCTAACAGAACAAACTCTGAAGATAGATGGGGGGCAATCGATTCACATATGGTGTCCAGGGCACAGCTGGGAGCTGAGGTGGGTCTATAACAGCTGGCAACAGTGAGAGACTTGTTTCTGGAGAGATTCATTTTTAAAATTAGAAGCTCGAACTGTTTGGGCATAGACCTGGAAAGTATGACAGAACTTTGCAAGCCATCTCTGCAGTAGATTGCAACTCCTCCCCCTTTGGCAGTTCTATCTTGACGGAAAATGTTGTAGTTGGGGATGGAAATTTCAGAATTTTGGTGGCCTTCCAAAGGCAGGATTCAGACACGGCAAGGACATCAAGGTTGGCGGAGTGTGCTAAAGCAGTGAGTCAAACAAACTTAGGGAGGAGGCTTCTGATGTTAACATGCATGAAACCAAGGCTTTTACGGTTACAGAAGTCAACAAATGAGAGCGCCTGGGGACACACAGGGCCTGGGTTAACCTCTACATCACCCGAGGAACAGAGGAGTAGGATGAGGGTACGGCTAAAGGCTATCAGAACTGCTCATCTAGTGCGTTGTGAACAGAAAATAAAAGGAGCAGAATGCTGGGTAGTATAGATTCAAGGCCTAATGTACAGACAGGGGTATGGTAGGGTGCGGGTACAGTGGAGGTAAACCTAGGCGTTGAGTGACGATAAGAGAGGTTGCATCTCTGGAGGCACCAGTTATGCTAGGTGAGGTCACCGCATGTGTGGGAGGTGGGACAAAAGAGTTCTCTGAGGCATGTTCAGTGAGACTAGGGGCTCCGCAGTAAAATAAAACAATGATAACTACCCTAAACAACAGTATACAAGGCATATTGACATTAGAGAGACATAAAGCGAGGCAAAAAGCAATCACAGGTGTTGATTGGGAGAGCTAGCTAAGACAACAACGGGTAAGACAACAACAACAGGTAAAGTGGTGATGAATGGGCAGAGGGTCAGTTAACTACACACAGGGCCTGAGTTCGAGGCTGGGGCCAACAGATAAACAAAACAGAGTACCGTGATTAATGAACAGTCCAGCAGGCATCAGCTATGTAGCCAAGTGATCATAGGGTCCAGTGAACAGGAATATATGAACCAGGGAAGCCGTTAGGTAGTCATTACTACGCTAGCCGGGAGATGCGCCTGGCTCGAGGCTAACTGGTGCTAGCTTCGGGACAAGGGCATCACCGACATCTGGCAAAGGCCAGTTGAAGGCACATCAGACGGAATTGCGTCGACAGACCAGTCGTGATGGATCGGCGGGGCTCTGTGTCGACAAAGGGTCCAGGCCAATTGGCAAAAGAGGTATTGTAGCTGGAGTAATTTTGTTTGCTAGCCGGGAGATACACCCGGCTCGAGGCTAACTGGTGCTAGCTTCGGGACAAGGGCGTTAGCCACTATAGCCACTCCGGTGCAAAGGTCCAGAGCTTACAGCAGGAATCCGGTGATGTAGTGGCTTCTAGTCGTCTTAGTGAAGAGTCCGGGAGGCGTCAGCTGTGTAGCTGAGTGATCCTAGGGTCCACTGAGCAGGCCGGGAGATGGGCCTGGCTCAAGGCTAGCTTGAGGCTAGGTCACTCGGTAGCAGCTAGCTAGCTGCGATTATCCGGTGTAATGGTCCAGAGCTTACGGCAGGAATACGGTGATGTAGTGGAGAAAAACAGTTCGATATGCTCAAGGTTGATATCGCGCTGTGCAGACTGGCAGGTATTATCCAGGCTAAAAGCGGCTGGTATCTGAGCTAAAAAGGTAAAGACATCTAGCAGTGGTTAACAATGACTAAATAGCTGCCAGCTAATTAGCTGGTTAGCTGCTGATGGAGGTTCTAGCTATAAGGCCTAAAAAATAGCAGATCCGTATTATAATGGGTGAGGCGGGTTGCCGGAAGGTGTATTTAATTTAAAAATGGAAAAAAAAGATTGAAATATATTGCAATATATTTTAAAAAAGACGAAAAAAACATAACATTTACAACACGCCATTGGATTACAAGATGAATCTCAGTTAAAAACCATTGGATTTAGCAAACTCTGAAATTATTCAGTATTTCTGTGCCCACGAAAACTGTTTTCCCAGCATAACATAAGGAGCCACTAAATGATACGTAATTCGAGTGCATTTCAGAATTTAAAAAAAACTGTCCGACAGCAAGATCCAGTATTTAAGTTGAAGTTCATCATATGACAAGCGTAACGTTATGACTATAACTACTGTTCCCTTTCATTCGGTCAACTTCGGTACAACATACTATAGACAATCAATTCCCATGCCGACCCAAACGGACACTAAATGAAACGGCCCCTGGCAGACCACCCAGATCCGACCTCGCAATTTATTAATTGTCTTTTGTTTGAAACACTCCTGTCAATGTTGAGTAAGGACGCACACCTAATTACGCATATAGAAGTAGGACTAGTCTACCTGGCCTGCACGCAAATGTAGGCCTATAAATGTGCCCATTTGGGGATGTCTGATAGTATTTCTGATTGTCTTAATGCACCACCACTAATGAGTTGTGGAGCTTCTCAAAGTAATTTTTCCTTCACCTCAAACAGCAAGTAAACAAAGTCTAATCAAAATCAATTGCGTACGACAATAGTTCCTCTAAGTATTTTCGTAAAATATTTCCACTCGGCATGAAAGGGAAAAATGTTATGCTCTGATCCAGTGGAAATGTCATAAAATACCTGATTACTTCTTTTCCTTTGCACAAATAGCCGACAGCTGTGTCTGTCCTGAACTCACTGGCGCCGGGAAACTGAGGGCCGAGAATATTTTATACAATGTTGCAAGCTTGCTATCACAAGTTTCGGGGGACCCAATTGATAGTTGATACAATGTTTCAAGTTTATTTTTACATAGTTGGCAATGGCAATAAAAGTTACTTTTAGATTTGTATAATTTTCATTTAGATTTAGATAGAATGTAGATTAATCACAGACAATGATTTTGAGATACTATTATGAATTAAATTAAACTGTTCCAGTAAAATATGCATATGAAAATCATAACTGGCACGCAGATCGGTAGAAATGGTAAGATACATTGTCACTCTAAATGGAAAAGTTTTACGACCTCTGGTGTAGTCAATTACTGAAAAAAACTTCAGGAGCAAAACGGCAGAATTTACGAAGTCCAGCAGCAGCGGGGGGAGGAGGAGGGAAGAGTTTTTCTTGGTTAAATTGGTGACTGGCTCCCTCGAGTAACTTGTGTATCTGTAATTATTTAATCAAACAGCATGCTTACAGCATCAGACAAGTTACGTACATATAGTTGATTTTATAAAAACACATGGGGCGATTTGTAGAAAGAACAGATGACTCTTGGTTGACCAAGATGTATTTTAGTTGGGGACAGCACTAGAACATGATTTTGGGGCTCCCGAGTGGCACAGCGGTCTAAGACACTGCATCTCAGTGCTTGAGGCGTCACTACAGGCTGTATCACAACCGGCCGTGATTGGGAGTCCCATAGGGTGGTGCACAATTGGCCCAGCGTTGTCCGGGGTAGGCCATCATTGGAAATAAGAATTTGTTCTTAACTGACTTGCCCAGTTAACTTGTTGGGGATAGGGGGCAGTATTTTCACGGCCGGATAAAAAACGTACCCGATTTAAACTGGTTACTACTCTTACCCACAAACAAGAATATGCAGATAATTAGTAGATTTGGATAGAAAACACTGAAGTTTCTAAAACTTTTTGAATGGTGTCTGTGAGTATAACAGAACTCATATGGCAGTCAAAACCCTGAGACAAACCCTAACAGGAAGTGGAAATCTGATTTGTGGAATCACTTTCAACCCTTTGCCTATGAAACACACCGTGAGTTAGGATTCATTTAGCACTTCCTAAGGCTTCCACTAGATGTCAACAGTCTTTACAAAGTGGTTTGAGTCTTCTCCGGTAAAAACTGACCGAACGAGAGGCCTGGAAAGTTTGTCATAGAGGGAGGGCCATTACTACTATGATGCGCGTGCCCGTGGGTACTCTCTCGCTCCGAAACGTTTAGTAAGACAATGCAATCGTCCGCCTTGAATATTTTTGAAGTTCTGATTGAAAAAGGCCCTAAAGATTTATGTTATACAACGTTTGACATGTTTGAACGAACGTAAATACATTTTTTTTTGCACATTCGTGAGGACAAGTCCCGCGCGCTTCGTAAATTATGAGTAGCCTTCGGAACGCGCTAACAAGAAGGAGCTATTGGGACATAAATTAACAACTTTTTCGAACAAAACTACATTTGTTGTGGACCTGGGATTCCTGGAAGTGCCTTCTGATGAAGATAATCAAAGGTAAGTGAATATTTACAATAGTATATTTGATTTTAGATGAGTCCAAGATGGCGCTAACCTGTATCGCCTAGCCTATTTTTCTGAGCATAGCACCTCGTTTATTGCAAAGTGTGATTTCCCAGTAAAGTTATTTTTAAATCTGGCAATGCGGTTGCATTCACGAGATGTTAATCTATAATTCTTTGAATGACAATATTATATTTGATTCACCGGAAGCATTTGAGGGAAAATATTTTCTGAACGTCACGCGCCGATGTAAAATGCTGTTTTTATATATAAATATGAACTTTATCGAACAAAAAATGCATATATTGTGTAACATGATGTCCTAGGAGTGTCATCTGATGAAGATTGTCAAAGGTTAGCGCTGCATTTAGCTGTGTTTTGGGGTATTTGTGATGCATGCTAGTTGCTTTGAAAATGGCAGTGTGATTATTTTTGGCAGGGTACTCTCCTAACATAATCTGTTTTGCTTTTGCTGTAAAGCCTTTTTGAAATCGGACAACGTGGTTCGATTCAGGAGAGGTGTATCTATAAAATGGTGTAAAATAGTCATATATTTGAGAAATTGAAGTGATAGCATTTATGAGGTATTTGTATTTTGCGCGACATGATTCCACTGGCTGTTGACTAGGGTGGGACGCAAATGTCCCACGTTGCCCAGACAGGTTAAATAAAGGTAACATTTAAATAAGTGTTTTTTGACAAACCGTCTTTCACAAATCCGTCAAGGCACCAACTTTGAGAAGGGTTTAAAACAAAGGTTTCAAACCAATGCATGAATGTTATTGAATCTAGGAATGTTTCGCCTTTTATGTAATGGCATGAAAAAATTGTCTGAATATTATACAATGACTTATCAACAGCTGTAATAATTTGACCCCCACAGGAAATCTACACTGGTAATTCTAGAATATACTATATAGTCTAGAAACCTGGTTAAACTATCATTATGACATCATGGATGAATTCTAGAATATACTATAAAGCCTAGAAACCTGGTTAAACTATCATTATGACATCATGGATGAATTCTAGAATATACTATTTAGCCTAGAAACCTGGTTAAACTATCATTATGACATCATGAACAGCCAGTCTTTGTATTCATAGTGTAGTGAATTCAGGGGATAGCCTGAAGGTTGCTACAATAGCTTTCTCTTTCAATTTGAGAGTGATTACATTTCTCCTTCCCCCATCCCTCAGCTGTTTACCAAACCAAGTCTCTAGGCAGCCATTTTGTTGCTGTTTAAAAAAACTCACACAGCAATCACTCAACCAATCTGCGGTTCAAACACTGTTTTGGTAATAAGATGATGGGTTTGGAGAAATGTAACTACTTTCAAATGCATAGACAGACCTATGGATGCAATGACTGACCATCCATGATATCAACATTACAGTTTTAACCATGTTGAGGCTGTACAGTGTTGATTTACATTGTTTCTAGATGTTGGAGTAAAAAAAAGCTTATTTGGGGATCTGATGGGGTAAACTAAGCTCATGAGGCATGTGTTATATTCTTCAAGAATCAATGGCTATATATAAATAATTTAAAAGTCCAAATATGGATGTAGAAATTTTATATTTCCCCTTTAACACCAAACATCAGTTCAACAACTGCAGAGTTTGTGCCTCTGTTAAGACAGTACTTACTAGTGTTAATCGGGGAACGGTTTCTCAAAACCATCTTATGGCTAAGTTCACCGTTAGAACCATTGGATGCCTTAAGTTGCGTTTGGGAAACCGGGCCCAGATGTCCAGTTTCCTCCTCTATCGATGTAACAGTCATCTCCCCCTCTTCCTCTTCCACTCCATAAACTGCATCCTCCTCTTCTTTTACTGTAACATCCTCCTCCTCTTTCACTCTGAACGCGTCTTTTTCTTCTTTCACAGTAACGGCCTCACCCTCTACTTCTTGTTTTACTGTGATGTCCTCTTCTTTAGCAGGAGAGTAGCTCAGTGAACGCATGGTCGGAGAAGTTAGCTAGGCTAATGCTAACTTAACCAGCCTGCTAGTGTGGTGGAAAATTGTCTTAAGAATAACACTTCTTACAAGAACTTGTAAATTTAATATAGACTTTAATACAGAGTAGTAAAGCCGAGCCGGTCCGCGGAACAACGACTCCCTTCCTTAGGCCCCGGCTCTGCTTTTATGCATATACAATACATAGGTCCACCCTTTATGTAAATGAAGTAAAACCATGCGTTTTTCCACCATTTTCTTTCAACCCAATGGATAACGCCCTCATCTGCTTTTAGCTCTAACATAGTAGTGGCTGGATAACGCCCTCATCTGCTTTTAGCTCTAACATTTTGGTGGCTAGATTCTCCTCATATGGATATGAAAATAAGGCATGCTTTGCATGCTTACGCTTGGCATATATTTAGTCATGGCCATACATTCAGCTTGCCTGGCCGTTGCGTGGTTCCTACTTGGGGATGTATGGCCACCTGTTATCTCCACTCAGGGCCAGCTGCCAGTCTCCTCTTTCGCTAGCTAATGTATTTATATTTCTTTCCCTCAGCAGTCTCCCACATAAATCCCTCCTCTGGGACTAATTAGACCCACATCAAACCTGATTAAACTAGAGACAATAAGGATGGAAGCAAAATAATAGATACATAGAATAGTAAGTGTGTTGAACGAAATGTGAACAGATAAAACATAATCATATACTGGACCAAACATCTCCAATCCAATAACATGGGTAGGAGTAAAAGATCCAGTCAGGCTTAAAATAGTAAATGAGGATACACATAACAAATTAGTATACTATGAAGAAGCATGAGCATGTAGTACATAGCCTTGCCTGAGGTTATCTCAGTTATGTAGAGTATAGAATATAACAAGAATTTAAAAGAATAATAAACATAATAGACCTAATTAAAGTTAATATTCTTACTATGAATCTGAACAAGGCCTAAGTGAGCAAAAATAAAAGTTACAGACAACATTCCAAATTGAGACACGATTCTTCCTCGCGGACCCCTTTCTAACAGAAATTAAGCATACATCACTCATTACTGCTAGAAGATTAAGGGCATGGTCCGTAGACACTTGTAACCGGAATACCTTCTGTTACCTAGCGTGTAATAAATGATCCTCATTTTAGGAAGGCAAAACTGGCTTAAATTTAAAAGAAAATGCATACATTTATATATGTATGAAAACCATAAAACAAACATAAAATACGACATACACTTAAGGTTTGTTCAAAGTCATACCAGAATTTACATCATAGGGGCACATTCCTTATTTCCACATATAGGGCAATCCTCTCTTTGACACATTGCACAGAATAAGGGTTCAGGATGATGGTAATGTCCATCATTGTCCTCTTGGGAGCACCACTTGCAACGCCTGGGTTGCAGACATTTTTTGTGTACATGGACAAGCATTATTTCATCCGAATCGGGGTCTTTGGCATACACAGGAAACCCACCAGGACGCCAATCATGGCACTCATAACCTCCCCCAAGAATTACCCCATGACGACAGTTAGGATTACCAAAAGGGCAATCAAGGGGTCCTCCAACAGCATTGCAAGGTTTTCCATACTTGTCCGTATAATGTCCAGGGTTACCAGGGACAGGATTGATTATGAGAGGTGGATCCAGTATATGTTCCTTAAACTTCTTTCTTGACCCCCCTCTTATGTCTAGGGTCTGCTCCATGTACTGCCATCTGTTTTTAACAGTGGTTTTGACCACAAGTGATTTAACCAAAGGCACCACACAGCAAAATACAATGCCCAATGCTACTAGACCTCCACCCATCATAATGGCCAGCCTAGTAAACATAGCACCCCATTTTCCCAAAGCCAGGTCCAACCAATCCCAGACATGAGAATCAAACCCCGCATTCACCTTTACTTCTGCTCTTAAGCCTTTAAGTTTATTCATAGCTAGGGAAAATGTTCCATTAGGTGCAGTGTTGTTGGGAATAAAAGTACAACAAGCATCTCCATACATTACACAAACTCCCCCTTTCTCTGCCAAAAGCCAGTTGAGAGCTTCCCTATTCTGCCATGTCATCTGGCTTGTGGCCTTTACCTGTTCTCCTAAGGCTGTCAAGGCAGAGTCAGTATAATTAATACATCTTTGTTGGTTATAGTATATATAATTAATCCACTCTAAGTTCTTATTGGGTGTTACCCACAAAAATATAGATTCAAATCCAGATTTAATCTCATCTCTGGCCTTAAACTCGTTGGGCACACCTCTGGGTTGTCCAATTGAATCAAGGTACAATCTAGGATCTGATTCATACTCCCTCCTAGTTCTAGTGTTAACATGCTCCTCCTGTGGTGTTTTGATGATGGTAACCTGTTGGACTGCTCTGACTAAAGCACATAATCCAGTCCATTCTTCAGGAAGAACATTCAGAAGTTTGTTTTTCCCACACATCCAAAAGCTATCAGCAATACCTCTATCTTGGGTTTTTAACATAGTAAGAGACGGTGCAACCTGAGTGATGTGGCCACACGAACCCCTCCTATTGGTAGTTAATCCTTTCTCATCAAATTTGCGAATCCCCGCAATCTCTAACACCCAGATAGTGTCACATTTAACAGTTGTGTTTCCTACGTTAATCCCACCAATACCATAGTTATAGAAACATTCATATTTTCCCTTAACCACAGTACTTTTTTCTGTCTGAGGTCTAGTTAAATCAGTTTTAATGTTGTATGCAGCACATTCCTTATTAGCCAGTACAGTCTCATTTAACATAGTTTTACCCCTAGTACTACCCAAGGCCATTCTGCATTCAATGTCACAAAGGAATATGGTACTTTCCCGGTTTACAATTAGCATTTTTCCAATTAGCACAACTGTCAAATGATGCAGGTTCAGGTACTATTAACACTTCAGACAAGGGTGATTTGCTGCACAAGATACAATCGTCCATTCTATGTCTGTCCGCCGTATACCTAGCCCATTTATACCAATCATTCTTTACCGCTTCTTCCAATGTTTTGTCCTTGAGCGGTTCTGGTTCTAACATATTTGCTGTTTCATCCGCGTCGTCCTCTTGAGGTGGACTGTTGGGTTTTGTCAACAAGTTCCAAATGTCAGTAAAGAACCCTGCTGTTTCTGATGCTTTTGGTTTTGTTGTAGGTATAGTGGATTTTTCACCCAGAGTAGTAGTTGGTACTCTGGTGGTGACCACTGTGGTGTGTACAGCAGCTGCCACAGTCGTCGTGGTTCTAGTCGTTGTAAGCACCTCTAGATTGGGTGCCGGTGTGAATTCGATTTTCATGGTGGTTGAACTGCTCCCTTCAGTCAGTCCTGTACGTGCCAGTTCAACTATAAATTCTTCTCCTTCAACGGGTTCAATGTTATTTATGCTGAGCACCCATTCATTTTCTTCTTTGATTATTGTTAAGTCACATCCTTTTGGATCCCAAATCACTTCTCCCTTCGTCTGATGATGAGTCCATCCACAGTACGCGACATCAGGTAGGGGTTTTACCCTGTATATCGTGACCGATCTTTGTTCTCCTGTTTCCGTTATGATCTGAGGTGGGACTGGAATGCTAACCTTGTTTGTCCTACCCGGTTGTTCGGCAGGTTCCTCTCTTTTTTTCCTATTCAATTGTTCATCAAGGGGACCGGTGAGTGTCGAGAAGTCAATTGTGGGAAAAGTCCCTTGCCCTTCGAACGTCTCCCTCTTTTCTCCATTGGGAAGTTTCTCCTCCTGCTGTTTGAGTAGTTTCTCCTTCGGCAGCTCCTGTTGGGCTCGTCTCTCCTTCAGTAGCTTCTGTTGGGATATTTCCTTCTTCAGTGGCTCCTGTAGGGGTATTTCCTTCTTTAGCTTGTGGATCTCCCTCCTCTGACCCACCTGGCTCCCCATCTGGGTAGTCATTAATTCCAGGGAAGAATTGTTCCCATTCTCTGGGGTGTACTTCTGGGTCCCATTGTATTGGGCTTTCGCCATAGATATCTGCCACAGCAGGCATATCACCAGGAGTATCAGGCATATCGTTTCCCCCCCCTTGGAGTCTCTGGTCCCACAGGTTTGAATATTGTTGGTTGGCAGGTTTCTTCTCCCGCCCTGTTTCTTCGTTTACTTCTTCTGAGAGCAGTTGGTGGTGTATCAGTTGTTTCTTGGCTTCCACTTGGCCTGTTAGCTTCCTGGCTTCCTTTTGGAGCCACAATTTCTTCCGCTGCTTCTTCTCCTGTCGCGCCCCCGTTTGGTGTATCAGCATCCTCTTTTCTATCCGGTTGTTTCTTCCATTCTGTTGGGACTCTGGTGCAGTGGTTGAGATGATACCACGTCTTGCTTCCTTTCACCTGGACGGCTGTTGATGTTGCTTCGGCCACCTCCTTCTCTCCTTGGTTGATCCCACTTTCTCCGGAACACCCGAATGTAGACCAGATCCCCTGGTATCACCTGGCGTGGCCCCTCTGGTCTCTACTCCGGTTCCTTCTTTTTCTCCTGTGAATATATAACTTCATGTATCTTGGTTAGGTGCTTTACATATGATTTTAGTTCTGTTTCTAGTATGTCTAAAGAGGGACCTTTGTACAGTCCCCCTAGTGATGGCACAGGCATGGGTCGACCCGTAAGCATTTCATGCGGTGACAAGTGCGTGTTTCTGTTAGTTTCCATGCGACTGCTCATTAGTGCAAGCGGCAAAGCATCTACCCAGTTAAGCCCTGTGGATAGGCAAATCTTTAACCTCTTACATCTAGACGTTCCGCTAGCGGAACACCTGCTCCAATATCCAATGATAGGCGTGGCGCGAATTACAAATTCCTCAAAAATACAAAAACTTCCATTTTTCAAACATATGACTATTTCACAGCATTTTAAAGACAAGACTCTCCTTTATCTAACCACACTGTCCGATTTCAAAAAGGCTTTACAGCGAAAGCAAAACATTAGATTATGTCAGCAGAGTACCAAGCCAGAAATAATCAGACACCCATTTTTCAAGCTAGCATATAATGTCACAAAAACCCAGAAGACAGCTAAATGCAGCACTAACCTTTGATGATCTTCATCAGATGACACACCTAGGACATTATGTTATACAATACATGCATGTTTTGTTCAATCAAGTTCATATTTATATCAAAAAACAGCTTTTTACATTAGCATGTGACGTTCAGAACTAGCATACCCCCCCGCAAACTTCCGGGGAATTTGCTAACAATTTACTAAATTACTCACGATAAACGTTCACAAAAAGCATAACAATTATTTTACGAATTATAGATACAGAACTCCTCTATGCACTCGATATGTCCGATTTTAAAATAGCTTTTTGGTGAAAGCACATTTTGCAATATTCTAAGTACATAGCCCAGCCATCACGGGCTAGCTATTTAGACACCCGGCAAGTTTAGCACTCACCAATTTCAGATTTACTATTATAAAAGTTTGATTACCTTTTGTTGTCTTCGTCAGAATGCACTCCCAGGACTGCTACTTCAATAACAAATGTTGGTTTGGTCCAAAATAATCCATCGTTATATCCGAATAGCGGTGTTTTGTTCGTGCGTCCCAGACACTATCCGAAATGGTAAATCAGGGTCACGCACATGGTGCAATTCGTGACAAAAAAATTATAAATATTCCATTACCGTACTTCGAAGCATGTCAACCGCTGTTTAAAATCAATTTTTATGCAATTTATCTCGTAAAAAGGCGATAATATTCCGACCGGGAATCTCCTTTTCGGCAAACAGAGGAAAAATCACAAAGACGGGGGCGGCCAGGGCACGCGCCTAAGCCCACAGTCCCTTGATCGGCCACTTGAGAAAGGCGATAATGTGTTTCAGCCTGGGGCTGGGATGACGACATTCTGTTTTTTCCCGGGCTCTGAGCGCCCATGGAAGACGTAGGAAGTGTCACGTTAGAGCAGAGATCCTTTGTAAAAGATAGAGATGGCAAAGAAGTTCAAGAAATGGTCAGACAGGCCACTTCCTGTAAAGGAATCTCTCAGGTTTTGACCTGCCATTTGAGTTCTGTTATACTCATAGACATCATTCAAACAGTTTTAGAAACTTTGGAGTGTTTTCTATCCAAAGCCAATAATTCTATGCATATTCTAGTTACTGGGCAGGAGTAGTAACCAGATTAAATCGGGTACGGTTTTTATCCAGCCGTGAAAATACTGCCCCCTAGCCATAACAGGTTAAGCCCTGTGGATAGGCAAATCTTTAATGCAAGGCTGCCAATCCCTGATAACAGGGTGGGTAGCCTTGGGCTACTGGATCTAATTTAGTACTGTAGCACGCAATAGGCTGTTTCTTCCTACCACTACATGTTTCCTGCATGAGAATAGCATGCAGGATGCATGCATGAGAATAGCAGCCGCATAGTTGTCACACCTATTTGCTACGTGTAACAAAAATGGTTTAGTGTAGTCGGGGGCCGCTAGGGCCGGTGTTGTCTGCATCTCTTTTTTAAGTGTTTCAAACGCAACTACAGCATCCGCGTTCCACTCCAGCGGTGCTCTTAGATTAAGCTGTCCTGCTTCCTTCATTATTTCTCTCAGAGGAGCTGTCTTGACTACATACTCCTTTGTCCAGTCAGGTTAAGTCCTGTCATTCCTAAAAAGGTCATCATTTGCGCTACCGTTTGTGGTAATGGTGCTTTGCTAATACCCTCTAGCTGTCCTGGAGCTATGGCTTTGGTTCCATTGGCTATTGTTCTGCCTAAGTACCTGGGGTTGACAGTATTGTAATTTTGTTTTAGAGACCTTGTGTCCTCCGTCTGCTAACAGCTGCAGTACTTTTAGTGAGTCTGAGTGGCACTGTTCTACTGTGGAGGCACAGATTAACAGGTCATCTACATATTGGATCAGAGTGCCGTCAAGCATTAATTCTTCTAGATCTGCTCTCAATATTTGATTGAACAAGTGCGGCTATTTTTAAATCCTTGGGGGAGACGAGAGTAAGACAGAGTTTTTCCTCTGTACCTAAATGCAAACAAGTACCTACATTCCTCCGCCAGGGGGACACAAAAAAATGCTCCACATAGATCAATCACGGTGAAGTATTTGGCATCTGGGGGAACGTTAGTCAACAGCGTGTGAGGATTGGGAACTTCCGCTGGACAATCTTGTGCTATATCATTAATAGCCCTTAAGTCATGTACCAATCTCAATTTTTTACCATCGGCTTTAAGCACAGGTAGCAAAGGTGTATTGCAAACACTTGGCATCTCAATCAATACTCCTGTCTTGATCAATCCTTCAATTGTTGAATTTATTCCTTCTTCAGCTTCAGGCTTCATAGGATACTGGGCTTTCCAGGGGAGTTTGGCGTCTGGTTTTACTTTTATGTTGATTGGACTTGCTGATTTGACAAGCCCCACGTCGGTGTCATGTTGTGACCATACTTCTGATGGTATGGTTTTTTTCCATTTCTTCTCTAAGCTCACTAAGTAGCCCTATCCCTTCACCTAACACTACTTGTTGGCCTGCACTGACCTCTATTTCCCTAGGATCGCCAGTCATCATTGTAGTGGTTACTATCTTGATAAATGCTTTATCTTCGGAATGGAAGATCAATGGATTGTCTGTTTTGTCCCATATTGTATTTTTAGCTTTCCTCATCATGGGTCCTAGATCTTTTGATGTGAAACCTTGATTCACCAGCAATGTGATGTGAGGGATAGAGTCAGAAACATTGAACCATTTTTGTACAAATTCAGATCCATCTTCGTCCATCACATCCATGGCTGCTCCCTGTTCTCCAATGATTATATATTGGGACATAATTGGTGCTTTCCTACCATTTGCCCCCATAACCCAGAGCTGTTCTAATAATGGGTCCTGATGAGGGTCAAATTGCATTGTGCAGTGATATTCAGATTTTGCTCTAACGGCTTTAGGTATTTGGGCCTGAATAAATTTACCCCATCTCCTCGCTGTTCTGTCTACATCTGTCTCAATTCCTCCTAACCAATATACGTTGGCCATGACTCCTGTGCTTACCACTGGTAATTGTAGTCCTATTTTTTCTATTATCACCCCGTCGGGGGGGAACATTTAATTTGTATACCCATTTTGCATAGGGCATCTCTTCCTAAAAGATTAACTGGTGTTTGATCTGATACCAGTATTGGGATTGTGGCTGGTTTACCATTGGCAGTAAGATGAACTGGAGCGGTCATTGGAATTAGCTGCGTATTTCCCGAGAATCCTATTGTTTTGGCATATTTACCAGACATGGGGAGATGAGAGGCATAATTTGAACTCACACATGTGTAAGTGGCTCCAGTATATATCATCATGGGTATGTCTTTATTCTCTATTTGAACCTGCAACACAGGTTCTTGGTCAGCTCTTGTGGTTAGAATTGGGAACTGACCCTCCCCTTTAGGATTCTCTGGGCACCCCTAGTACGTCTGATTGGGTCCTGACCATGGGTTCACAGGGCCCGGGGGTGTGTTTTGGCTGCCCTGCCATCCCCCAGTAGGGCCCCAGCCATTCTGGTTTCCACCAGCAGGTGGCCGCCAGCCACCGGAGCTGTTGTTTGTTGGTGGACGCCTATTGTAGGTGTTATCTCCAGTCCGATCCTGCCATGGGTTTGCGGGACATTCACGTCTGGTGTGTCCTCGTTGGTAGCAACCCCAACACACACCAGGCGGCCCCCGCGGGGTCCTGGGCCCTCTCCCTTGATCCACCTGTATGTTTTTCTGTTGTATATTCCCACCATTCCAATTCGGGGGCTGTGTGTACACATTTGCTACTGGCAATGGGGCAGGCACTTGGGTCCGGCCGGGGGTTGACAGTTGCGGCCCTCCTGGGGAAACAGCAGCCATTGTTCCAATCTCGGGCACAGGGGTGGTTACTGAGGCCTGGACTTTCTTCTTTCCCTTGGTCAGTTCATCCAGCTGCAACTGGGCCAACCTTCTCTGGATTTCCTTTCCTTGTTCAGCTTGTTTCTGCTCTTCCTTTCTATGTTTCTCCACAGCGTGAATTACATAGTCACAGAAATTCTTTGTAAGGTTTTGAAGTAAGTCCCACTACGTCCTCCAGTTGGTTCCTTACTGGCTGGGGCATAGCTTCCACCACTGAGGTCCGGAATATTGTTGTCATCAGTTCATTTTCCTCCGGGTCCTGCTCTGTTTCCATTCTCCATCTTTTCAATTGTCCATGCAGGTATGCAGCCGGGTTTTCTGTATCTCCAATGGCCTCTCCCCTTAGTGCCTTGGGGTCCACTTTTGTTGGGTATGCTGCCCTTAGGGCCCTCCAGACGGCAGGCCTATACCTGTCAAACATCAGTCCATCCCTTGACACTTCCCACTCTGTGCCGTTGATTCCTCCCTCCTGCATGATTTCTCCCATTCTCTGCACGTTCGTTACCCTTGCCAACAATGCCCTTATGTCGCCTACCGCCAGCAATTTCCCCATTGTAAATTCTTCAAAGGTCCTGATCCACTTTCCAGCTCCCTCATGGAGGTCCGGCAACCGGGCAACCAACCCTTCCAGGTCCTGCGTAGCCCATGGTATGTAGTGTCCTTGATTTCCTTTAATCAGGATTGGACTTTGTTTATTCGGGACTATAGTGTCCTGCTTTCTTCTTTGCCCCTTCTCTGAGTACTCTGCGATCTGTTTCTGTGGGCTCATATCTCAGGCTCTCCTGTAGGTTGCGAGCTATCGCCTCATCTTGTCTTTCTTGCTCTTGTACATATTCTTCCTGTGCTCGTTCATACTCCTCTTGTATCTGTTGTGTTAATAGTTTACTTCTTCTTTCTAGTTGATTTATACCAAGTCTACCACTTTCTTCCTCTTCTTCAGATTCTTCACCAAGACTGTCCCCTATTTGGGATTCCTCTGGTGTTTAAAAGGGCTTCCTTGGTTGCTCTTTCTTCTGGTCCTTTTCTTTTCTTCCTTCTTTTGTGTTTCAATGTTTCCTTTTTCCCTATTTCTGTTTCCATTGCTTTTAGGGCTTCCATCAATCCACCATAGCAATTGAAACCTTCTTCTTCAATTCTTGTGTGTCTCTTTGTTTTTGTTGGGCCTCTTCCTGTTGAGTGAGAGGGTGCGCATACTGCTCCAGGTGTGCAGGCCCCCTCTTCCTCCGTTACTTCTACCGTTCCTCTTATTTCCATGTGTCCGGTTATCATGGGAATCTGTCCATGGGAGTAAGGTGGGGGTTCGTTCTCCCTCTTCCTCATGGGAATCTGTCCATGGGAGTAAGGTGGGGGTTCGTTCTCCCTCTTCCTCATGGGAATCTGTCCATGGGAGTAAGGTGGGGGTTCTCCCTTTTCCTCATGGGAATCTGTCCATGGGAGTAAGGTGGGGGTTCGTTCTCCATTTTCCTCATGGGAATCTGTCCATGGGAGTAAGGTGGGGGTTCGTTCTCCCTCTTCCTCATGGGAATCTGTCCATGGGAGTAAGGTGGGGGTTCGTTCTCCCTTTTCCTCATGGGAATCTGTCCATGGGAGCAAGGTGGGGGTTCGTTCTCCCTCTTCCTCATGGGAATCTGCCCATGGGAGTAAGGTGGGGGTTCGTTCTCCCTTTTCCTCATGGGAATCTGTCCATGGGAGTAAGGTGGGGGTTTGTTCTCCCTCTTCCTCATGGGAATCTGTCCATGGGAGTAAGGTGGGGGTTCGTTCTCCCTTTTCCTCATGGGAATCTGTCCATGGGAGTAAGGTGGGGGTTCGTTCTCCCTCTTCCTCATGGGAATCTGTCCATGGGAGTAAGGTGGGGGTTCGTTCTCCCTTTTCCTCATGGGAATCTGTCCATGGGAGTAAGGTGGGGGTTCGTTCTCTCTCTTCCTCATGGGAATCTGTCCATGGGAGCAAGGTGGGGGTTCGTTCTCCCTTTTCCTCATGGGAATCTGTCCATGGGAGCAAGGTGGGGGTTCGTTCTCCCTTTTCCTCATGGGAATCTGTCCATGGGAGTAAGGTGGGGGTTCGTTCTCCCTCTTCCTCATGGGAATCTGTCCATGGGAGTAAGGTGGGGGTTCGTTCTCCCTTTTCCTCATGGGAATCTGTCCATGGGAGTAAGGTGGGGGTTCGTTCTCCCTCTTCCTCATGGGAATCTGTCCATGGGAGTAAGGTGGGGGTTCGTTCTCCCTCTTCCTCAGGGGAATCTGTCCATGGGAGCAAGGTGGGGGTTCGTTCTCCCTTTTCCTCATGGGAATCTGTCCATGGGAGTAAGGTGGGGGTTCGTTCTCCCTCTTCCTCATGGGAATCTGTCCATGGGAGTAAGGTGGGGCTTCGTTCTCCCTCTTCCTCATGGGAATCTGTCCATGGGAGTTAGGTGGGGGTTCGTTCTCCCTTTTCCTCATGGGAATCTGTCCATGGGAGTAAGGTGGGGGTTCGTTTCTCCCTCTTCCTCATGGGAATCTGTCCATGGGAGTAAGGTGGGGGTTCGTTCTCCCTCTTCCTCATGGGAATCTGTCCATGGGAGTAAGGTGGGGGAATCTGTCCATGGGAGTAAGGTGGGGGTTCGTTCTCCCTTTTCCTCATGGGAATCTGTCCATGGGAGTAAGGTGGGGGTTCGTTCTCCCTCTTCCTCATGGGAATCTGTCCATGGGAGTAAGGTGGGGGTTAGTTCTCCCTCTTCCTCATGGGAATCTGTCCATGGGAGTAAGGTGGGGGTTTGTTCTCCCTTTTCCTCATGGGAATCTGTCCATGGGAGTAAGGTGGGGGAATCTGTCCATGGGAGTAAGGTGGGGGTTCGTTCTCCCTCTTCCTCATGGAAATCTGTCCATGGGAGTTAGGTGGGGGAATCTGTCCATGGGAGTAAGGTGGGGGTTCGTTCTCCCTCTTCCTCATGGGAATCTGTCCATGGGAGTAAGGTGGGGGTTCGTTCTCCCTCTTCCTCATGGGAATCTGTCCATGGGAGTAAGGTGGGGGTTCGTTCTCCCTCTTCCTCATGGGAATCTGTCCATGGGAGTAAGGTGGGGGAATCTGTCCATGGGAGTAAGGTGGGGGAATCTGTCCATGGGAGTAAGGTGGGGGAATCTGTCCATGGGAGTAAGGTGGGGGAATCTGTCCATGGGAGTAAGGTGGGGGAATCTGTCCATGGGAGTAAGGTGGGGGAATCTGTCCATGGGAGTAAGGTGGGGGAATCTGTCCATGGGAGTAAGGTGGGGGAATCTGTCCATGGGAGTAAGGTGGGGGAATCTGTCCATGGGAGTAAGGTGGGGGAATCTGTCCATGGGAGTAAGGTGGGGGAATCTGTCCATGGGAGTAAGGTGGGGGTTCGTTCTCCCTTTTCCTCATGGGAATCTGTCCATGGGAGTAAGGTGGGGGAATCTGTCCATGGGATTAAGGTGGGGGAATCTGTCCATGGGAGTAAGGTGGGGGTTCGTTCTCCCTCTTCCTCATGGGAATATGTCCATGGGAGTAAGGTGGGGGAATCTGTCCATGGGAGTAAGGTGGGGGAATCTGTCCATGGGAGTAAGGTGGGGGAATCTGTCCATGGGAGTAAGGTGGGGGAATCTGTCCATGGGAGTAAGGTGGGGGTTCGTTCTCCCTCTTCCTCATGGGAATCTGTCCATGGGAGTAAGGTGGGGGTTCGTTCTCCCTCTTCCTCATGGGAATCTGTCCATGGGAGTAAGGTGGGGGTTCGTTCTCCCTTTTCCTCATGGGAATCTGTCCATGGGAGTAAGGTGGGGGTTTGTTCTCCCTCTTCCTCATGGGAATCTGTCCATGGGAGTAAGGTGGGGGTTCGTTCTCCCTCTTCCTCATGGGAATCTGTCCATGGGAGTAAGGTGGGGGTTCGTTCTCCCTCTTCCTCATGGGAATCTGTCCATGGGAGTAAGGTGGGGGTTCGTTCTCCCTTTTCCTCATGGGAATCTGTCCATGGGAGTAAGGTGGGGGTTCGTTCTCCCTCTTCCTCATGGGAATCTGTCCATGGGAGTAAGGTGGGGGTTCGTTCTCCCTCTTCCTCATGGGAATCTGTCCATGGGAGTAAGGTGGGGGAATCTGTCCATGGGAGTAAGGTGGGGGAATCTGTCCATGGGAGTAAGGTGGGGGAATCTGTCCATGGGAGTAAGGTGGGGGAATCTGTCCATGGGAGTAAGGTGGGGGAATCTGTCCATGGGAGTAAGGTGGGGGAATCTGTCCATGGGAGTAAGGTGGGGGAATCTGTCCATGGGAGTAAGGTGGGGGAATCTGTCCATGGGAGTAAGGTGGGGGAATCTGTCCATGGGAGTAAGGTGGGGGAATCTGTCCATGGGAGTAAGGTGGGGGAATATGTCCATGGGAGTAAGGTGGGGGAATCTGTCCATGGGAGTAAGGTGGGGGAATCTGTCCATGGGAGTAAGGTGGGGGTTCGTTCTCCCTCTTCCTCATGGGAATCTGTCCATGGGAGTAAGGTGGGGGTTCGTTCTCCCTTTTCCTCATGGGAATCTGTCCATGGGAGTAAGGTGGGGGTTCGTTCTCCCTCTTCCTCATGGGAATCTGTCCATGGGAGTAAGGTGGGGGTTCGTTCTCCCTCTTCCTCATGGGAATCTGTCCATGGGAGTAAGGTGGGGGAATCTGTCCATGGGAGTAAGGTGGGGGAATCTGTCCATGGGAGTAAGGTGGGGGAATCTGTCCATGGGAGTAAGGTGGGGGAATCTGTCCATGGGAGTAAGGTGGGGGAATCTGTCCATGGGAGTAAGGTGGGGGAATCTGTCCATGGGAGTAAGGTGGGGGAATCTGTCCATGGGAGTAAGGTGGGGGAATCTGTCCATGGGAGTAAGGTGGGGGAATCTGTCCATGGGAGTAAGGTGGGGGAATCTGTCCATGGGAGTAAGGTGGGGGAATCTGTCCATGGGAGTAAGGTGGGGGTTCGTTCTCCCTTTTCCTCATGGGAATCTGTCCATGGGAGTAAGGTGGGGGAATCTGTCCATGGGATTAAGGTGGGGGAATCTGTCCATGGGAGTAAGGTGGGGGTTCGTTCTCCCTCTTCCTCATGGGAATATGTCCATGGGAGTAAGGTGGGGGAATCTGTCCATGGGAGTAAGGTGGGGGAATCTGTCCATGGGAGTAAGGTGGGGGAATCTGTCCATGGGAGTAAGGTGGGGGAATCTGTCCATGGGAGTAAGGTGGGGGTTCGTTCTCCCTCTTCCTCATGGGAATCTGTCCATGGGAGTAAGGTGGGGGTTCGTTCTCCCTCTTCCTCATGGGAATCTGTCCATGGGAGTAAGGTGGGGGTTCGTTCTCCCTTTTCCTCATGGGAATCTGTCCATGGGAGTAAGGTGGGGGTTTGTTCTCCCTCTTCCTCATGGGAATCTGTCCATGGGAGTAAGGTGGGGGTTCGTTCTCCCTCTTCCTCATGGGAATCTGTCCATGGGAGTAAGGTGGGGGTTCGTTCTCCCTCTTCCTCATGGGAATCTGTCCATGGGAGTAAGGTGGGGGTTCGTTCTCCCTTTTCCTCATGGGAATCTGTCCATGGGAGTAAGGTGGGGGTTCGTTCTCCCTCTTCCTCATGGGAATCTGTCCATGGGAGTAAGGTGGGGGTTCGTTCTCCCTCTTCCTCATGGGAATCTGTCCATGGGAGTAAGGTGGGGGAATCTGTCCATGGGAGTAAGGTGGGGGAATCTGTCCATGGGAGTAAGGTGGGGGAATCTGTCCATGGGAGTAAGGTGGGGGAATCTGTCCATGGGAGTAAGGTGGGGGAATCTGTCCATGGGAGTAAGGTGGGGGAATCTGTCCATGGGAGTAAGGTGGGGGAATCTGTCCATGGGAGTAAGGTGGGGGAATCTGTCCATGGGAGTAAGGTGGGGGAATCTGTCCATGGGAGTAAGGTGGGGGAATATGTCCATGGGAGTAAGGTGGGGGAATCTGTCCATGGGAGTAAGGTGGGGGAATCTGTCCATGGGAGTAAGGTGGGGGAATCTGTCCATGGGAGTAAGGTGGGGGAATCTGTCCATGGGAGTAAGGTGGGGGAATCTGTCCATGGGAGTAAGGTGGGGGAATCTGTCCATGGGAGTAAGGTGGGGGAATCTGTCCATGGGAGTAAGGTGGGGGAATCTGTCCATGGGAGTAAGGTGGGGGTTCGTTCTCCCTTTTCCTCATGGGAATCTGTCCATGGGAGTAAGGTGGGGGTTCGTTCTCCCTTTTCCTCATGGGAATCTGTCCATGGGAGTAAGGTGGGGGAATCTGTCCATGGGAATAAGGTGGGGGTTCGTTCTCCCTCTTCCTCATGGGAATCTGTCCATGGGAGTAAGGTGGGGGAATCTGTCCATGGGAGTAAGGTGGGGGAATCTGTCCATGGGAGTAAAGTGGGGGAATCTGTCCATGGGAGTAAGGTGGGGGAATCTGTCCATGGGAGTAAGGTGGGGGTTCGTTCTCCCTCTTCCTCATGGGAATCTGTCCATGGGAGCAAGGTGGGGGTTCGTTCTCCCTTTTCCTCATGGGAATCTGTCCATGGGAGCAAGGTGGGGGTTCGTTCTCCCTTTTCCTCATGGGAATCTGTCCATGGGAGTAAGGTGGGGGTTCGTTCTCCCTCTTCCTCATGGGAATCTGTCCATGGGAGTAAGGTGGGGGTTCGTTCTCCCTTTTCCTCATGGGAATCTGTCCATGGGAGTAAGGTGGGGGTTCGTTCTCCCTTTTCCTCATGGGAATCTGTCCATGGGAGTAAGGTGGGGGTTCGTTCTCCCTCTTCCTCATGGGAATCTGTCCATGGGAGTAAGGTGGGGGTTCGTTCTCCCTCTTCCTCAGGGGAATCTGTCCATGGGAGCAAGGTGGGGGTTCGTTCTCCCTTTTCCTCATGGGAATCTGTCCATGGGAGTAAGGTGGGGGTTCGTTCTCCCTCTTCCTCATGGGAATCTGTCCATGGGAGTAAGGTGGGGGTTCGTTCTCCCTCTTCCTCATGGGAATCTGTCCATGGGAGTTAGGTGGGGTTTCGTTCTCCCTTTTCCTCATGGGAATCTGTCCATGGGAGTAAGGTGGGGGTTCGTTTCTCCCTCTTCCTCATGGGAATCTGTCCATGGGAGTAAGTTGGGGGTTCGTTCTCCCTCTTCCTCATGGGAATCTGTCCATGGGAGTAAGGTGGGGGAATCTGTCCATGGGAGTAAGGTGGGGGTTCGTTCTCCCTTTTCCTCATGGGAATCTGTCCATGGGAGTAAGGTGGGGGTTCGTTCTCCCTCTTCCTCATGGGAATCTGTCCATGGGAGTAAGGTGGGGGTTAGTTCTCCCTCTTCCTCATGGGAATCTGTCCATGGGAGTAAGGTGGGGGTTTGTTCTCCCTTTTCCTCATGGGAATCTGTCCATGGGAGTAAGGTGGGGGAATCTGTCCATGGGAGTAAGGTGGGGGTTCGTTCTCCCTCTTCCTCATGGAAATCTGTCCATGGGAGTTAGGTGGGGGAATCTGTCCATTGGAGTAAGGTGGGGGTTCGTTCTCCCTCTTCCTCATGGGAATCTGTCCATGGGAGTAAGGTGGGGGTTCGTTCTCCCTCTTCCTCATGGGAATCTGTCCATGGGAGTAAGGTGGGGGTTCGTTCTCCCTCTTCCTCATGGGAATCTGTCCATGGGAGTAAGGTGGGGGAATCTGTCCATGGGAGTAAGGTGGGGGAATCTGTCCATGGGAGTAAGGTGGGGGAATCTGTCCATGGGAGTAAGGTGGGGGAATCTGTCCATGGGAGTAAGGTGGGGGAATCTGTCCATGGGAGTAAGGTGGGGGAATCTGTCCATGGGAGTAAGGTGGGGGAATCTGTCCATGGGAGTAAGGTGGGGGAATCTGTCCATGGGAGTAAGGTGGGGGAATCTGTCCATGGGAGTAAGGTGGGGGAATCTGTCCATGGGAGTAAGGTGGGGGTTCGTTCTCCCTTTTCCTCATGGGAATCTGTCCATGGGAGTAAGGTGGGGGAATCTGTCCATGGGATTAAGGTGGGGGAATCTGTCCATGGGAGTAAGGTGGGGGTTCGTTCTCCCTCTTCCTCATGGGAATATGTCCATGGGAGTAA
Organism: Salmo salar; assembly: GCF_965601325.2. Taxonomy (NCBI): domain Eukaryota; kingdom Metazoa; phylum Chordata; class Actinopteri; order Salmoniformes; family Salmonidae; genus Salmo; species Salmo salar. Next base: position 998,092 of record NW_027675339.1, read on the forward strand.
GGTGGGGGAATCTGTCCATGGGAGTAAGGTGGGGGAATCTGTCCATGGGAGTAAGGTGGGGGAATCTGTCCATGGGAGTAAGGTGGGGGAATCTGTCCATGGGAGTAAGGTGGGGGTTCGTTCTCCCTTTTCCTCATGGGAATCTGTCCATGGGAGTAAGGTGGGGTTCGTTCTCCCTTTTCCTCATGGGAATCTGTCCATGGGAGTAAGTTGGGGGAATCTGTCCATGGGAGTAAGGTGGGGGAATCTGTCCATGGGAGTAAGGTGGGGGTTCGTTCTCCCTCTTCCTCATGGGAATCTGTCCATGGGAGTAAGGTGGGGGAATCTGTCCATGGGAGTAAGGTGGGGGAATCTGTCCATGGGAGTAAAGTGGGGGAATCTGTCCATGGGAGTAAGGTGGGGGAATCTGTCCATGGGAGTAAGGTGGGGGTTCGTTCTCCCTCTTCCTCATGGGAATCTGTCCATGGGAGTAAGGTGGGGGTTCGTTCTCCCTCTTCCTCATGGGAATCTGTCCATGGGAGTAAGGTGGGGGTTCGTTCTCCCTTTTCCTCATGGGAATCTGTCCATGGGAGTAAGGTGGGGGTTTGTTCTCCCTCTTCCTCATGGGAATCTGTCCATGGGAGTAAGGTGGGGGTTCGTTCTCCCTCTTCCTCATGGGAATCTGTCCATGGGAGTAAGGTGGGGGTTCGTTCTCCCTTTTCCTCATGGGAATCTGTCCATGGGAGTAAGGTGGGGTTTCGTTCTCCCTCTTCCTCATGGGAATCTGTCCATGGGAGTAAGGTGGGGGTTCGTTCTCCCTTTTCCTCATGGGAATCTGTCCATGGGAGTAAGGTGGGGGTTCGTTCTCCCTTTTCCTCATGGGAATCTGTCCATGGGAGTAAGGTGGGGGTTCGTTCTCCCTCTTCCTCATGGGAATCTGTCCATGGGAGTAAGGTGGGGGTTCGTTCTCGATTTTCCTCATGGGAATCTGTCCATGGGAGTAAGGTGGGGGTTCGTTCTCCCTCTTCCTCATGGGAATCTGTCCATGGGAGTAAGGTGGGGGTTCGTTCTCCCTTTTCCTCATGGGAATCTGTCCATGGGAGTAAGGTGGGGGTTCGTTCTCCCTCTTCCTCATGGGAATCTGTCCATGGGAGTAAGGTGGGGGTTCGTTCTCCCTTTTCCTCATGGGAATCTGTCCATGGGAGTAAGGTGGGGGTTCGTTCTCCCTCTTCCTCATGGAAATCTGTCCATGGGAGTTAGGTGGGGGAATCTGTCCATGGGAGTAAGGTGGGGGTTCGTTCTCCCTCTTCCTCATGGGAATCTGTCCATGGGAGTAAGGTGGGGGTTCGTTCTCCCTCTTCCTCATGGGAATCTGTCCATGGGAGTAAGGTGGGGGTTCGTTCTCCCTCTTCCTCATGGGAATCTGTCCATGGGAGTAAGGTGGGGGTTCGTTCTCCCTTTTCCTCATGGGAATCTGTCCATGGGAGTAAGGTGGGGGTTCGTTCTCCCTTTTCCTCATGGGAATCTGTCCATGGGAGTAAGGTGGGGGTTCGTTCTCCCGCTTCCTCATGGGAATCTGTCCATGGGAGTAAGGTGGGGGTTCGTTCTCCCTCTTCCTCATGGGAATCTGTCCATGGGAGTAAGGTGGGGGTTCGTTCTCCCTCTTCCTCATGGGAATCTGTCCATGGGAGTAAGGTGGGGGAATCTGTCCATGGGAGTAAGGTGGGGGAATCTGTCCATGGGAGTAAGGTGGGGGAATCTGTCCATGGGAGTAAGGTGGGGGAATCTGTCCATGGGAGTATGGTGGGGGAATCTGTCCATGGGAGTAAGGTGGGGGAATCTGTCCATGGGAGTAAGGTGGGGGAATCTGTCCATGGGAGTAAGGTGGGGGGATCTGTCCATGGGAGTAAGGTGGGGGGATCTGTCCATGGGAGTAAGGTGGGGGAATCTGTCCATGGGAGTAAGGTGGGGGAATCTGTCCATGGGAGTAAGGTGGGGGAATCTGTCCATGGGAGTAAGGTGGGGGAATCTGTCCATGGGAGTAAGGTGGGGGAATCTGTCCATGGGAGTAAGGTGGGGGTTCGTTCTCCCTTTTCCTCATGGGAATCTGTCCATGGGAGTAAGGTGGGGGAATCTGTCCATGGGATTAAGGTGGGGGAATCTGTCCATGGGAGTAAGGTGGGGGTTCGTTCTCCCTCTTCCTCATGGGAATATGTCCATGGGAGTAAGGTGGGGGAATCTGTCCATGGGAGTAAGGTGGGGGAATCTGTCCATGGGAGTAAGGTGGGGGAATCTGTCCATGGGAGTAAGGTGGGGGAATCTGTCCATGGGAGTAAGGTGGGGGTTCGTTCTCCCTCTTCCTCATGGGAATCTGTCCATGGGAGTAAGGTGGGGGTTCGTTCTCCCTCTTCCTCATGGGAATCTGTCCATGGGAGTAAGGTGGGGGTTCGTTCTCCCTTTTCCTCATGGGAATCTGTCCATGGGAGTAAGGTGGGGGTTTGTTCTCCCTCTTCCTCATGGGAATCTGTGCATGGGAGTAAGGTGGGGGTTCGTTCTCCCTCTTCCTCATGGGAATCTGTCCATGGGAGTAAGGTGGGGGTTCGTTCTCCCTTTTCCTCATGGGAATCTGTCCATGGGAGTAAGGTGGGGGTTCGTTCTCCCTTTTCCTCATGGGAATCTGTCCATGGGAGTAAGGTGGGGGTTCGTTCTCCCTTTTCCTCATGGGAATCTGTCCATGGGAGTAAGGTGGGGGTTCGTTTCTCCCTCTTCCTCATGGGAATCTGTCCATGGGAGTAAGGTGGGGGAATCTGTCCATGGGAGTAAGGTGGGGGTTTGTTCTCCCTTTTCCTCATGGGAATCTGTCCATGGGAGTAAGGTGGGGGTTCGTTCTCCCTTTTCCTCATGGGAATCTGTCCATGGGAGTAAGGTGGGGGTTCGTTCTCCCTCTTCCTCATGGGAATCTGTCCATGGGAGTAAGGTGGGGGTTCGTTCTCCCTCTTCCTCATGGGAATCTGTCCATGGGAGTAAGGTGGGGGAATCTGTCCATGGGAGTAAGGTGGGGGAATCTGTCCATGGGAGTAAGGTGGGGGAATCTGTCCATGGGAGTAAGGTGGGGGAATCTGTCCATGGGAGTAAGGTGGGGGAATCTGTTCATGGGAGTAAGGTGGGGGAATCTGTCCATGGGAGTAATGTGGGGGAATCTGTCCATGGGAGTAAGGTGGGGGAATCTGTCCATGGGAGTAAGGTGGGGGAATCTGTCCATGGGAGTAAGGTGGGGGAATCTGTCCATGGGAGTAAGGTGGGGGAATCTGTCCATGGGAGTAAGGTGGGGGAATCTGTCCATGGGAGTAAGGTGGGGGAATCTGTCCATGGGAGTAAGGTGGGGGAATCTGTCCATGGGAGTAAGGTGGGGGAATCTGTCCATGGGAGTAAGGTGGGTGAATCTGTCCATGGGAGTAAGGTGGGGGAATCTGTCCATGGGAGTAAGGTGGGGGTTCGTTCTCCCTTTTCCTCATGGGAATCTGTCCATGGGAGTAAGGTGGGGGTTCGTTCTCCCTTTTCCTCATGGGAATCTGTCCATGGGAGTAAGGTGGGGGAATCTGTCCATGGGAGTAAGGTGGGGGAATCTGTCCATGGGAGTAAGGTGGGGGTTCGTTCTCCCTCTTCCTCATGGGAATCTGTCCATGGGAGTAAGGTGGGGGAATCTGTCCATGGGAGTAAGGTGGGGGAATCTGTCCATGGGAGTAAAGTGGGGGAATCTGTCCATGGGAGTAAGGTGGGGGAATCTGTCCATGGGAGTAAGGTGGGGGTTCGTTCTCCCTCTTCCTCATGGGAATCTGTCCATGGGAGTAAGGTGGGGGTTCGTTCTCCCTCTTCCTCATGGGAATCTGTCCATGGGAGTAAGGTGGGGGTTCGTACTCCCTTTTCCTCATGGGAATCTGTCCATGGGAGTAAGGTGGGGGTTTGTTCTCCCTCTTCCTCATGGGAATCTGTCCATGGGAGTAAGGTGGGGGTTCGTTCTCCCTCTTCCTCATGGGAATCTGTCCATGGGAGTAAGGTGGGGGAATCTGTCCATGGGAGTAAGGTGGGGGAATCTGTCCATGGGAGTAAGGTGGGGGTTCGTTCTCCCTTTTCCTCATGGGAATCTGTCCATGGGAGTAAGGTGGGGGTTCGTTCTCCCTTTTCCTCATGGGAATCTGTCCATGGGAGTAAGGTGGGGGAATCTGTCCATGGGAGTAAGGTGGTGGAATCTGTCCATGGGAGTAAGGTGGGGGTTCGTTCTCCCTCTTCCTCATGGGAATCTGTCCATGGGAGTAAGGTGGGGGAATCTGTCCATGGGAGTAAGGTGGGGGAATCTGTCCATGGGAGTAAAGTGGGGGAATCTGTCCATGGGAGTAAGGTGGGGGAATCTGTCCATGGGAGTAAGGTGGGGGTTCGTTCTCCCTCTTCCTCATGGGAATCTGTCCATGGGAGTAAGGTGGGGGTTCGTTCTCCCTCTTCCTCATGGGAATCTGTCCATGGGAGTAAGGTGGGGGTTCGTTCTCCCTTTTCCTCATGGGAATCTGTCCATGGGAGTAAGGTGGGGGTTTGTTCTCCCTCTTCCTCATGGGAATCTGTCCATGGGAGTAAGGTGGGGGTTCGTTCTCCCTCTTCCTCATGGGAATCTGTCCATGGGAGTAAGTGGGGGTTCGTTCTCCCTTTTCCTCATGGGAATCTGTCCATGGGAGTAAGGTGGGGGTTCGTTCTCCCTCTTCCTCATGGGAATCTGTCCATGGGAGTAAGGTGGGGGTTCGTTCTCCCTTTTCCTCATGGGAATCTGTCCATGGGAGTAAGGTGGGGGTTCGTTCTCCCTTTTCCTCATGGGAATCTGTCCATGGGAGTAAGGTGGGGGTTCGTTCTCCCTCTTCCTCATGGGAATCTGTCCATGGGAGTAAGGTGGGGGTTCGTTCTCCCTTTTCCTCATGGGAATCTGTCCATGGGAGTAAGGTGGGGGTTCGTTCTCCCTTTTCCTCATGGGAATCTGTCCATGGGAGTAAGGTGGGGGTTCGTTCTCCCTTTTCCTCATGGGAATCTGTCCATGGGAGTAAGGTGGGGGTTCGTTCTCCCTCTTCCTCATGGAAATCTGTCCATGGGAGTTAGGTGGGGGAATCTGTCCATGGGAGTAAGGTGGGGGTTCGTTCTCCCTCTTCCTCATGGGAATCTGTCCATGGGAGTAAGGTGGGGGTTCGTTCTCCCTCTTCCTCATGGGAATCTGTCCATGGGAGTAAGGTGGGGGTTCGTTCTCCCTCTTCCTCATGGGAATCTGTCCATGGGAGTAAGGTGGGGGTTTGTTCTCCCTTTTCCTCATGGGAATCTGTCCATGGGAGTAAGGTGGGGGTTCGTTCTCCCTCTTCCTCATGGGAATCTGTCCATGGGAGTAAGGTGGGGGAATCTGTCCATGGGAGTAAGGTGGGGGAATCTGTCCATGGGAGTAAGGTGGGGGAATCTGTCCATGGGAGTAAGGTGGGGGAATCTGTCCATGGGAGTAAGGTGGGGAAATCTGTCCATGGGAGTAAGGTGGGGGAATCTGTCCATGGGAGTAAGGTGGGGGAATCTGTCCATGGGAGTAAGGTGGGGGGATCTGTCCATGGGAGTAAGGTGGGGGAATCTGTCCATGGGAGTAAGGTGGGGGAATCTGTCCATGGGAGTAAGGTGGGGGAATCTGTCCATGGGAGTAAGGTGGGGGAATCTGTCCATGGGAGTAAGGTGGGGGTTCGTTCTCCCTTTTCCTCATGGGAATCTGTCCATGGGAGTAAGGTGGGGGAATCTGTCCATGGGATTAAGTTGGGGGAATCTGTCCATGGGAGTAAGGTGGGGGTTCGTTCTCCCTCTTCCTCATGGGAATATGTCCATGGGAGTAAGGTGGGGGAATCGGTCCATGGGAGTAAGGTGGGGGAATCGGTCCATGGGAGTAAGGTGGGGGAATCTGTCCATGGGAGTAAGGTGGGGGAATCTGTCCATGGGAGTAAGGTGGGGGTTCGTTCTCCCTCTTCCTCATGGGAATCTGTCCATGGGAGTAAGGTGGGGGTTCGTTCTCCCTCTTCCTCATGGGAATCTGTCCATGGGAGTAAGCTGGGGGTTCGTTCTCCCTTTTCCTCATGGGAATCTGTCCATGGGAGTAAGGTGGGGGTTTGTTCTCCCTCTTCCTCATGGGAATCTGTCCATGGGAGTAAGGTGGGGGTTCATTCTCCCTCTTCCTCATGGGAATCTGTCCATGGGAGTAAGGTGGGGGTTCGTTCTCCCTTTTCCTCATGGGAATCTGTCCATGGGAGTAAGGTGGGGGTTCGTTCTCCCTTTTCCTCATGGGAATCTGTCCATGGGAGTAAGGTGGGGGTTCGTTTCTCCCTCTTCCTCATGGGAATCTGTCCATGGGAGTAAGGTGGGGGAATCTGTCCATGGGAGTAAGGTGGTGGTTTGTTCTCCCTTTTCCTCATGGGAATCTGTCCATGGGAGTAAGGTGGGGATTCGTTCTCCCTTTTCCTCATGGGAATCTGTCCATGGGAGTAAGGTGGGGGTTCGTTCTCCCTCTTCCTCATGGGAATCTGTCCATGGGAGTAAGGTGGGGGTTCGTTCTCCCTCTTCCTCATGGGAATCTGTCCATGGGAGTAAGGTGGGGGAATCTGTCCATGGGAGTAAGGTGGGGGAATCTGTCCATGGAAGTAAAGTGGGGGAATCTGTCCATGGGAGTAAGGTGGGGGAATCTGTCCATGGGAGTAAGGTGGGGGAATCTGTCCATGGGAGTAAGGTGGGGGAATCTGTCCATGGGAGTAAGGTGGGGGAATCTGTCCATGGGAGTAAGGTGGGGGAATCTGTCCATGGGAGTAAGGTGGGGGAATCTGTCCATGGGAGTAAGGTGGGGGTTCGTTCTCCCTCTTCCTCATGGGAATCTGTCCATGGGAGTAAGGTGGGGGTTCGTTCTCCCTCTTCCTCATGGGAATCTGTCCATGGGAGTAAGCTGGGGGTTCGTTCTCCCTTTTCCTCATGGGAATCTGTCCATGGGAGTAAGGTGGGGGTTTGTTCTCCCTCTTCCTCATGGGAATCTGTCCATGGGAGTAAGGTGGGGGTTCATTCTCCCTCTTCCTCATGGGAATCTGTCCATGGGAGTAAGGTGGGGGTTCGTTCTCCCTTTTCCTCATGGGAATCTGTCCATGGGAGTAAGGTGGGGGTTCGTTCTCCCTTTTCCTCATGGGAATCTGTCCATGGGAGTAAGGTGGGGGTTCGTTCTCCCTTTTCCTCATGGGAATCTGTCCATGGGAGTAAGGTGGGGGTTCGTTTCTCCCTCTTCCTCATGGGAATCTGTCCATGGGAGTAAGGTGGGGGAATCTGTCCATGGGAGTAAGGTGGTGGTTTGTTCTCCCTTTTCCTCATGGGAATCTGTCCATGGGAGTAAGGTGGGGGTTCGTTCTCCCTTTTCCTCATGGGAATCTGTCCATGGTAGTAAGGTGGGGGTTCGTTCTCCCTCTTCCTCATGGGAATCTGTCCATGGGAGTAAGGTGGGGGTTCGTTCTCCCTCTTCCTCATGGGAATCTGTCCATGGGAGTAAGGTGGGGGAATCTGTCCATGGGAGTAAGGTGGGGGAATCTGTCCATGGAAGTAAAGTGGGGGAATCTGTCCATGGGAGTAAGGTGGGGGAATCTGTCCATGGGAGTAAGGTGGGGGAATCTGTCCATGGGAGTAAGGTGGGGGAATCTGTCCATGGGAGTAAGGTGGGGGAATCTGTCCATGGGAGTAAGGTGGGGGAATCTGTCCATGGGAGTAAGGTGGGGGAATATGTCCATGGGAGTAAGGTGGGGGAATCTGTCCATGGGAGTAAGGTGGGGGAATCTGTCCATGGGAGTAAGGTGGGGGAATCTGTCCATGGGAGTAAGGTGGGGGAATCTGTCCATGGGAGTAAGGTGGGGGAATCTGTCCATGGGAGTAAGGTGGGGGAATCTGTCCATGGGAGTAAGGTGGGGGAATCTGTCCATGGGAGTAAGGTGGGGGAATCTGTCCATGGGAGTAAGGTGGGGGAATCTGTCCATGGGAGTAAGGTGGGGGAATCTGTCCATGGGAGTAAGGTGGGGGAATCTGTCCATGGGAGTAAGGTGGGGGAATCTGTCCATGGGAGTAAGGTGGGGGTTCGTTCTCCCTTTTCCTCATGGGAATCTGTCCATGGGAGTAAGGTGGGGGTTCGTTCTCCCTTTTCCTCATGGGAATCTGTCCATGGGAGTAAGATGGGGGAATCTGTCCATGGGAGTAAGGTGGGGGAATCTGTCCATGGGAGTAAGGTGGGGGTTCGTTCTCCCTCTTCCTCATGGGAATCTGTCCATGGGAGTAAGGTGGGGGAATCTGTCCATGGGAGTAAGGTGGGGGAATCTGTCCATGGGAGTAAAGTGGGGGAATCTGTCCATGGGAGTAAGGTGGGGGAATCTGTCCATGGGAGTAAGGTGGGGGTTCGTTCTCCCTCTTCCTCATGGGAATCTGTCCATGGGAGTAAGGTGGGGGAATCTGTCCATGGGAGTAAGGTGGTGGTTTGTTCTCCCTTTTCCTCATGGGAATCTGTCCATGGGAGTAAGGTGGGGATTCGTTCTCCCTTTTCCTCATGGGAATCTGTCCATGGGAGTAAGGTGGGGGTTCGTTCTCCCTCTTCCTCATGGGAATCTGTCCATGGGAGTAAGGTGGGGGTTCGTTCTCCCTCTTCCTCATGGGAATCTGTCCATGGGAGTAAGGTGGGGGAATCTGTCCATGGGAGTAAGGTGGGGGAATCTGTCCATGGAAGTAAAGTGGGGGAATCTGTCCATGGGAGTAAGGTGGGGGAATCTGTCCATGGGAGTAAGGTGGGGGAATCTGTCCATGGGAGTAAGGTGGGGGAATCTGTCCATGGGAGTAAGGTGGGGGAATCTGTCCATGGGAGTAAGGTGGGGGAATCTGTCCATGGGAGTAAGGTGGGGGAATCTGTCCATGGGAGTAAGGTGGGGGTTCGTTCTCCCTCTTCCTCATGGGAATCTGTCCATGGGAGTAAGGTGGGGGTTCGTTCTCCCTCTTCCTCATGGGAATCTGTCCATGGGAGTAAGCTGGGGGTTCGTTCTCCCTTTTCCTCATGGGAATCTGTCCATGGGAGTAAGGTGGGGGTTTGTTCTCCCTCTTCCTCATGGGAATCTGTCCATGGGAGTAAGGTGGGGGTTCATTCTCCCTCTTCCTCATGGGAATCTGTCCATGGGAGTAAGGTGGGGGTTCGTTCTCCCTTTTCCTCATGGGAATCTGTCCATGGGAGTAAGGTGGGGGTTCGTTCTCCCTTTTCCTCATGGGAATCTGTCCATGGGAGTAAGGTGGGGGTTCGTTCTCCCTTTTCCTCATGGGAATCTGTCCATGGGAGTAAGGTGGGGGTTCGTTTCTCCCTCTTCCTCATGGGAATCTGTCCATGGGAGTAAGGTGGGGGAATCTGTCCATGGGAGTAAGGTGGTGGTTTGTTCTCCCTTTTCCTCATGGGAATCTGTCCATGGGAGTAAGGTGGGGGTTCGTTCTCCCTTTTCCTCATGGGAATCTGTCCATGGGAGTAAGGTGGGGGTTCGTTCTCCCTCTTCCTCATGGGAATCTGTCCATGGGAGTAAGGTGGGGGTTCGTTCTCCCTCTTCCTCATGGGAATCTGTCCATGGGAGTAAGGTGGGGGAATCTGTCCATGGGAGTAAGGTGGGGGAATCTGTCCATGGAAGTAAAGTGGGGGAATCTGTCCATGGGAGTAAGGTGGGGGAATCTGTCCATGGGAGTAAGGTGGGGGAATCTGTCCATGGGAGTAAGGTGGGGGAATCTGTCCATGGGAGTAAGGTGGGGGAATCTGTCCATGGGAGTAAGGTGGGGGAATCTGTCCATGGGAGTAAGGTGGGGGAATCTGTCCATGGGAGTAAGGTGGGGGAATCTGTCCATGGGAGTAAGGTGGGGGAATCTGTCCATGGGAGTAAGGTGGGGGAATCTGTCCATGGGAGTAAGGTGGGGGAATATGTCCATGGGAGTAAGGTGGGGGAATCTGTCCATGGGAGTAAGGTGGGGGAATCTGTCCATGGGAGTAAGGTGGGGGAATCTGTCCATGGGAGTAAGGTGGGGGAATCTGTCCATGGGAGTAAGGTGGGGGAATCTGTCCATGGGAGTAAGGTGGGGGAATCTGTCCATGGGAGTAAGGTGGGGGAATCTGTCCATGGGAGTAAGGTGGGGGAATCTGTCCATGGGAGTAAGGTGGGGGAATCTGTCCATGGGAGTAAGGTGGGGGAATCTGTCCATGGGAGTAAGGTGGGGGAATCTGTCCATGGGAGTAAGGTGGGGGAATCTGTCCATGGGAGTAAGGTGGGGGTTCGTTCTCCCTTTTCCTCATGGGAATCTGTCCATGGGAGTAAGGTGGGGGTTCGTTCTCCCTTTTCCTCATGGGAATCTGTCCATGGGAGTAAGATGGGGGAATCTGTCCATGGGAGTAAGGTGGGGGAATCTGTCCATGGGAGTAAGGTGGGGGTTCGTTCTCCCTCTTCCTCATGGGAATCTGTCCATGGGAGTAAGGTGGGGGAATCTGTCCATGGGAGTAAGGTGGGGGAATCTGTCCATGGGAGTAAAGTGGGGGAATCTGTCCATGGGAGTAAGGTGGGGGAATCTGTCCATGGGAGTAAGGTGGGGGTTCGTTCTCCCTCTTCCTCATGGGAATCTGTCCATGGGAGTAAGGTGGGGGTTCGTTCTCCCTCTTCCTCATGGGAATCTGTCCATGGGAGTAAGGTGGGGGTTCGTACTCCCTTTTCCTCATGGGAATCTGTCCATGGGAGTAAGGTGGGGGTTTGTTCTCCCTCTTCCTCATGGGAATCTGTCCATGGGAGTAAGGTGGGGGTTCGTTCTCCCTCTTCCTCATGGGAATCTGTCCATGGGAGTAAGGTGGGGGAATCTGTCCATGGGAGTAAGGTGGGGGAATCTGTCCATGGGAGTAAGGTGGGGGTTCGTTCTCCCTTTTCCTCATGGGAATCTGTCCATGGGAGTAAGGTGGGGGTTCGTTCTCCCTTTTCCTCATGGGAATCTGTCCATGGGAGTAAGGTGGGGGAATCTGTCCATGGGAGTAAGGTGGTGGAATCTGTCCATGGGAGTAAGGTGGGGGTTCGTTCTCCCTCTTCCTCATGGGAATCTGTCCATGGGAGTAAGGTGGGGGAATCTGTCCATGGGAGTAAGGTGGGGGAATCTGTCCATGGGAGTAAAGTGGGGGAATCTGTCCATGGGAGTAAGGTGGGGGAATCTGTCCATGGGAGTAAGGTGGGGGTTCGTTCTCCCTCTTCCTCATGGGAATCTGTCCATGGGAGTAAGGTGGGGGTTCGTTCTCCCTCTTCCTCATGGGAATCTGTCCATGGGAGTAAGGTGGGGGTTCGTTCTCCCTTTTCCTCATGGGAATCTGTCCATGGGAGTAAGGTGGGGGTTCGTTCTCCCTCTTCCTCATGGGAATCTGTCCATGGGAGTAAGGTGGGGGTTCGTTCTCCCTCTTCCTCATGGGAATCTGTCCATGGGAGTAAGGTGGGGGTTCGTTCTCCCTCTTCCTCATGGGAATCTGTCCATGTGAGTAAGGTGGGGGTTCGTTCTCCCTTTTCCTCATGGGAATCTGTCCATGGGAGTAAGGTGGGGGTTTGTTCTCCCTCTTCCTCATGGGAATCTGTCCATGGGAGTAAGGTGGGGGTTTGTTCTCCCTCTTCCTCATGGGAATCTGTCCATGGGAGTAAGGTGGGGGTTCGTTCTCCCTTTTCCTCATGGGAATCTGTCCATGGGAGTAAGGTGGGGGTTCGTTCTCCCTTTTCCTCATGGGAATCTGTCCATGGGAGTAAGGTGGGGGTTCGTTCTCCCTCTTCCTCATGGGAATCTGTCCATGGGAGTAAGGTGGGGGTTCGTTCTCCCTTTTCCTCATGGGAATCTGTCCATGGGAGTAAGGTGGGGGTTCGTTCTCCCTTTTCCTCATGGGAATCTGTCCATGGGAGTAAGGTGGGGGTTCGTTCTCCCTCTTCCTCATGGGAATCTGTCCATGGGAGTAAGGTGGGGGTTCGTTCTCCCTTTTCCTCATGGGAATCTGTCCATGGGAGTAAGGTGGGGGTTCGTTCTCCCTCTTCCTCATGGGAATCTGTCCATGGGAGTAAGGTGGGGGTTCGTTCTCCCTTTTCCTCATGGGAATCTGTCCATGGGAGTAAGGTGGGGGTTCGTTCTCCCTCTTCCTCATGGGAATCTGTCCATGGGAGTAAGGTGGGGGTTCGTTCTCCCTCTTCCTCATGGGAATCTGTCCATGGGAGTAAGGTGGGGGTTCGTTCTCCCTTTTCCTCATGGGAATCTGTCCATGGGAGTAAGGTGGGGGTTCGTTCTCCCTCTTCCTCATGGGAATCTGTCCATGGGAGTAAGGTGGGGGTTCGTTCTCCCTTTTCCTCATGGGAATCTGTCCATGGGAGTAAGGTGGGGGTTCGTTCTCCCTCTTCCTCATGGAAATCTGTCCATGGGAGTTAGGTGGGGGAATCTGTCCATGGGAGTAAGGTGGGGGTTCGTTCTCCCTCTTCCTCATGGGAATCTGTCCATGGGAGTAAGGTGGGGGTTCGTTCTCCCTCTTCCTCATGGGAATCTGTCCATGGGAGTAAGGTGGGGGTTCGTTCTCCCTCTTCCTCATGGGAATCTGTCCATGGGAGTAAGGTGGGGGTTTGTTCTCCCTTTTCCTCATGGGAATCTGTCCATGGGAGTAAGGTGGGGGTTCGTTCTCCCTCTTCCTCATGGGAATCTGTCCATGGGAGTAAGGTGGGGGTTCGTTCTCCCTCTTCCTCATGGGAATCTGTCCATGGGAGTAATGTGGGGGAATCTGTCCATGGGAGTAAGGTGGGGGAATCTGTCCATGGGAGTAAGGTGGGGGAATCTGTCCATGGGAGTAAGGTGGGGGAATCTGTCCATGGGAGTAAGGTGGGGGAATCTGTCCATGGGAGTAAGGTGGGGGAATCTGTCCATGGGAGTAAGGTGGGGGAATCTGTCCATGGGAGTAAGGTGGGGGAATCTGTCCATGGGAGTAAGGTGGGGGGATCTGTCCATGGGAGTAAGGTGGGGGAATCTGTCCATGGGAGTAAGGTGGGGGAATCTGTCCATGGGAGTAAGGTGGGGGAATCTGTCCATGGGAGTAAGGTGGGGGAATCTGTCCATGGGAGTAAGGTGGGGGAATCTGTCCATGGGAGTAAGGTGGGGGAATCTGTCCATGGGAGTAAGGTGGGGGTTCGTTCTCCCTTTTCCTCATGGGAATCTGTCCATGGGAGTAAGGTGGGGGAATCTGTCCATGGGATTAAGGTGGGGGAATCTGTCCATGGGAGTAAGGTGGGGGTTCGTTCTCCCTCTTCCTCATGGGAATATGTCCATGGGAGTAAGGTGGGGGAATCGGTCCATGGGAGTAAGGTGGGGGAATCGGTCCATGGGAGTAAGGTGGGGGAATCTGTCCATGGGAGTAAGGTGGGGGAATCTGTCCATGGGAGTAAGGTGGGGGTTCGTTCTCCCTCTTCCTCATGGGAATCTGTCCATGGGAGTAAGGTGGGGGTTCGTTCTCCCTCTTCCTCATGGGAATCTGTCCATGGGAGTAAGCTGGGGGTTCGTTCTCCCTTTTCCTCATGGGAATCTGTCCATGGGAGTAAGGTGGGGGTTTGTTCTCCATCTTCCTCATGGGAATCTGTCCATGGGAGTAAGGTGGGGGTTCATTCTCCCTCTTCCTCATGGGAATCTGTCCATGGGAGTAAGGTGGGGGTTCGTTCTCCCTTTTCCTCATGGGAATCTGTCCATGGGAGTAAGGTGGGGGTTCGTTCTCCCTTTTCCTCATGGGAATCTGTCCATGGGAGTAAGGTGGGGGTTCGTTCTCCGTTTTCCTCATGGGAATCTGTCCATGGGAGTAAGGTGGGGGTTCGTTTCTCCCTCTTCCTCATGGGAATCTGTCCATGGGAGTAAGGTGGGGGAATCTGTCCATGGGAGTAAGGTGGTGGTTTGTTCTCCCTTTTCCTCATGGGAATCTGTCCATGGGAGTAAGGTGGGGGTTCGTTCTCCCTTTTCCTCATGGGAATCTGTCCATGGGAGTAAGGTGGGGGTTCGTTCTCCCTCTTCCTCATGGGAATCTGTCCATGGGAGTAAGGTGGGGGTTCGTTCTCCCTCTTCCTCATGGGAATCTGTCCATGGGAGTAAGGTGGGGGAATCTGTCCATGGGAGTAAGGTGGGGGAATCTGTCCATGGAAGTAAAGTGGGGGAATCTGTCCATGGGAGTAAGGTGGGGGAATCTGTCCATGGGAGTAAGGTGGGGGAATCTGTCCATGGGAGTAAGGTGGGGGAATCTGTCCATGGGAGTAAGGTGGGGGAATCTGTCCATGGGAGTAAGGTGGGGGAATCTGTCCATGGGAGTAAGGTGGGGGAATCTGTCCATGGGAGTAAGGTGGGGGAATCTGTCCATGGGAGTAAGGTGGGGGAATCTGTCCATGGGAGTAAGGTGGGGGAATCTGTCCATGGGAGTAAGGTGGGGGAATATGTCCATGGGAGTAAGGTGGGGGAATCTGTCCATGGGAGTAAGGTGGGGGAATCTGTCCATGGGAGTAAGGTGGGGGAATCTGTCCATGGGAGTAAGGTGGGGGAATCTGTCCATGGGAGTAAGGTGGGGGAATCTGTCCATGGGAGTAAGGTGGGGGAATCTGTCCATGGGAGTAAGGTGGGGGTTCGTTCTCCCTCTTCCTCATGGAAATCTGTCCATGGGAGTTAGGTGGGGGAATCTGTCCATGGGAGTAAGGTGGGGGTTCGTTCTCCCTCTTCCTCATGGGAATCTGTCCATGGGAGTAAGGTGGGGGTTCGTTCTCCCTCTTCCTCATGGGAATCTGTCCATGGGAGTAAGGTGGGGGTTCGTTCTCCCTCTTCCTCATGGGAATCTGTCCATGGGAGTAAGGTGGGGGTTTGTTCTCCCTTTTCCTCATGGGAATCTGTCCATGGGAGTAAGGTGGGGGTTCGTTCTCCCTCTTCCTCATGGGAATCTGTCCATGGGAGTAAGGTGGGGGTTCGTTCTCCCTCTTCCTCATGGGAATCTGTCCATGGGAGTAAGGTGGGGGAATCTGTCCATGGGAGTAAGGTGGGGGAATCTGTCCATGGGAGTAAGGTGGGGGAATCTGTCCATGGGAGTAAGGTGGGGGAATCTGTCCATGGGAGTAAGGTGGGGGAATCTGTCCATGGGAGTAAGGTGGGGGAATCTGTCCATGGGAGTAAGGTGGGGGGATCTGTCCATGGGAGTAAGGTGGGGGAATCTGTCCATGGGAGTAAGGTGGGGGAATCTGTCCATGGGAGTAGGGTGGGGGAATCTGTCCATGGGAGTAAGGTGGGGGAATCTGTCCATGGGAGTAAGGTGGGGGAATCTGTCCATGGGAGTAAGGTGGGGGAATCTGTCCATGGGAGTAAGGTGGGGGTTCGTTCTCCCTTTTCCTCATGGGAATCTGTCCATGGGAGTAAGGTGGGGGAATCTGTCCATGGGATTAAGGTGGGGGAATCTGTCCATGGGAGTAAGGTGGGGGTTCGTTCTCCCTCTTCCTCATGGGAATATGTCCATGGGAGTAAGGTGGGGGAATCGGTCCATGGGAGTAAGGTGGGGGAATCTGTCCATGGGAGTAAGGTGGGGGAATCTGTCCATGGGAGTAAGGTGGGGGAATCTGTCCATGGGAGTAAGGTGGGGGTTCGTTCTCCCTCTTCCTCATGGGAATCTGTCCATGGGAGTAAGGTGGGGGTTCGTTCTCCCTCTTCCTCATGGGAATCTGTCCATGGGAGTAAGGTGGGGGTTCGTTCTCCCTTTTCCTCATGGGAATCTGTCCATGGGAGTAAGGTGGGGGTTTGTTCTCCCTCTTCCTCATGGGAATCTGTCCATGGGAGTAAGGTGGGGGTTCGTTCTCCCTCTTCCTCATGGGAATCTGTCCATGGGAGTAAGGTGGGGGTTCGTTCTCCCTTTTCCTCATGGGAATCTGTCCATGGGAGTAAGGTGGGGGTTCGTTCTCCCTTTTCCTCATGGGAATCTGTCCATGGGAGTAAGGTGGGGGTTCGTTCTCCCTTTTCCTCATGGGAATCTGTCCATGGGAGTAAGGTGGGGGTTCGTTTCTCCCTCTTCCTCATGGGAATCTGTCCATGGGAGTAAGGTGGGGGAATCTGTCCATGGGAGTAAGGTGGGGGTTTGTTCTCCCTTTTCCTCATGGGAATCTGTCCATGGGAGTAAGGTGGGGGTTCGTTCTCCCTTTTCCTCATGGGAATCTGTCCATGGGAGTAAGGTGGGGGTTCGTTCTCCCTCTTCCTCATGGGAATCTGTCCATGGGAGTAAGGTGGGGGTTCGTTCTCCCTCTTCCTCATGGGAATCTGTCCATGGGAGTAAGGTGGGGGAATCTGTCCATGGGAGTAAGGTGGGGGAATCTGTCCATGGGAGTAAGGTGGGGGAATCTGTCCATGGGAGTAAGGTGGGGGAATCTGTCCATGGGAGTAAGGTGGGGGAATCTGTCCATGGGAGTAAGGTGGGGGAATCTCTCCATGGGAGTAAGGTGGGGGAATCTGTCCATGGGAGTAAGGTGGGGGAATCTGTCCATGGGAGTAAGGTGGGGGAATCTGTCCATGGGAGTAAGGTGGGGGAATCTGTCCATGGGAGTAAAGTGGGGGAATCTGTCCATGGGAGTAAGGTGGGGGAATCTGTCCATGGGAATAAGGTGGGGGTTCGTTCTCCCTCTTCCTCATGGGAATCTGTCCATGGGAGTAAGGTGGGGGTTCGTTCTCCCTCTTCCTCATGGGAATCTGTCCATGGGAGTAAGGTGGGGGTTCGTTCTCCCTTTTCCTCATGGGAATCTGTCCATGGGAGTAAGGTGGGGGTTTGTTCTCCCTCTTCCTCATGGGAATCTGTCCATGGGAGTAAGGTGGGGGTTCGTTCTCCCTCTTCCTCATGGGAATCTGTCCATGGGAGTAAGGTGGGGGAATCTGTCCATGGGAGTAAGGTGGGGGAATCTGTCCATGGGAGTAAAGTGGGGGAATCTGTCCATGGGAGTAAGGTGGGGGAATCTGTCCATGGGAGTAAGGTGGGGGTTCGTTCTCCCTCTTCCTCATGGGAATCTGTCCATGGGAGTAAGGTGGGGGTTCGTTCTCCCTCTTCCTCATGGGAATCTGTCCATGGGAGTAAGGTGGGGGTTCGTTCTCCCTTTTCCTCATGGGAATCTGTCCATGGGAGTAAGGTGGGGGTTTGTTCTCCCTCTTCCTCATGGGAATCTGTCCATGGGAGTAAGGTGGGGGTTCGTTCTCCCTCTTCCTCATGGGAATCTGTCCATGGGAGTAAGGTGGGGGTTCGTTCTCCCTTTTCCTCATGGGAATCTGTCCATGGGAGTAAGGTGGGGGTTCGTTCTCCCTCTTCCTCATGGGAATCTGTCCATGGGAGTAAGGTGGGGGTTCGTTCTCCCTTTTCCTCATGGGAATCTGTCCATGGGAGTAAGGTGGGGGTTCGTTCTCCCTCTTCCTCATGGGAATCTGTCCATGGGAGTAAGGTGGGGGTTCGTTCTCCCTCTTCCTCATGGGAATCTGTCCATGGGAGTAAGGTGGGGGTTCGTTCTCCCTCTTCCTCATGGGAATCTGTCCATGGGAGTAAGGTGGGGGTTCGTTCTCCCTCTTCCTCATGGGAATCTGTCCATGGGAGTAAGGTGGGGGTTCGTTCTCCCTCTTCCTCATGGGAATCTGTCCATGGGAGTAAGGTGGGGGTTCGTTCTCCCTTTTCCTCATGGGAATCTGTCCATGGGAGTGAGGTGGGGGAATCTGTCCATGGGAGTAAGGTGGGGGTTCGTTCTCCCTCTTCCTCATGGGAATCTGTCCATGGGAGTGAGGTGGGGGAATCTGTCCATGGGAGTGAGGTGGGGGAATCTGTCCATGGGAGTGAGGTGGGGGAATCTGTCCATGGGAGTGAGGTGGGGGAATCTGTCCATGGGAGTAAGGTGGGGGAATCTGTCCATGGGAGTGAGGTGGGGGAATCTGTCCATGGGAGTGAGGTGGGGGAATCTGTCCATGGGAGTAAGGTGGGGGAATCTGTCCATGGGAGTAAGGTGGGGGAATCTGTCCATGGGAGTAAGGTGGGGGAATCTGTCCATGGGAGTGAGGTGGGGGAATCTGTCCATGGGAGTAAGGTGGGGGAATCTGTCCATGGGAGTGAGGTGGGGGAATCTGTCCATGGGAGTAAGGTGGGGGAATCTGTCCATGGGAGTGAGGTGGGGGAATCTGTCCATGGGAGTAAGGTGGGGGAATCTGTCCATGGGAGTAAGGTGGGGGAATCTGTCCATGGGAGTAAGGTGGGGGAATCTGTCCATGGGAGTAAGGTGGGGGAATCTGTCCTATTCATTTTGAGGGTTATCTATACCTCAGCTTTACTTTATTCAATCCTTTTGTTTTTTGTTTTCTTATGTCTATTCTTTTCTTTTTATATTTATTTGCTCGCTAGTTTGTCCGATTGCTTCTTATTGCTTCGTTCCTATTTTATTCTGTCTATTTTATTATTCTGTCTGTTTATTTTATTCTGTCTATCTTAGTCCTGGTTCCTATTTTTCAGGGTTTTTCCAGCCCCTCTCTGTCTCTCCTAGTTATCGTAATCTGATCCTTTTTCCCCTAGGCTGCGGCCCCCTAGGGAACCAGCAGCTCTATGGTATTTTATTCTTTACTAGTGTTTCTACTGCGCTATGCTATAACTTTATATCGCGGTTGGGTGTTTTAGCTACAATAAAATAACTTGGCTTTATTTAACTCTGTAGTTTATATTTTATTCTTTACTAGTGTTTCTACTGCGCTATGCTATAACTTTATATCGCGGTTGGGTGTTTTAGCTAGAATAAAATAACTTGGCTTTATTTAACTACTCTCTGTAGTTTATATTTTATTCTTTACTAGTGTTTCTACTGCGCTATGCTATAACTTTATATCGCGGTTGGGTGTTTTATCTTAGCTAGAATAAAATAACTTGGCTTTATTTAACTCTGTAGTTTATATTTTATTCTTTACTAGTGTTTCTACTGCGCTATGCTATAACTTTATATCGCGGTTGGGTGTTTTAGCTACAATAAAATAACTTGGCTTTATTTAACTCTGTAGTTTATATTTTATTCTTTACTAGTGTTTCTACTGCGCTATGCTATAACTTTATATCGCGGTTGGGTGTTTTATCTTAGCTAGAATAAAATAACTTGGCTTTATTTAACTCTGTAGTTTATATTTTATTCTTTACTAGTGTTTCTACTGCGCTATGCTATAACTTTATATCGCGGTTGGGTGTTTTAGCTAGAATAAAATAACTTGGCTTTATTTAACTCTGTAGTTTATATTTTATTCTTTACTAGTGTTTCTACTGCGCTATGCTATAACTTTATATTGCGGTTGGGTGTTTTAGCTAGAATAAAATAACTTGGCTTTATTTAACTCTGTAGTTTATATTTTATTCGTATGTTTTTCCTGCCTACACACTATGTGTATGCGTTTACTGCTTTTTATTGTATCCTATGTATTTCCCAGTTTTATCAGTTTAACATACTTTATTATATCAATGTTCTATTTTTACATATAGCTTTCCTTATCCGTTATCTATTGGTTTTGTCGCCTTTTCCCCAACGAGAGTTTAACCCCACTCTCCCTCCTATATCATATATCAAGCGGCTGTTACAGCGCCTCACAGTTCCTCCTATGTCCCGAAATAGCTCACACACACACACACACACACACACTATTTCTTCTTCTTGCTCCACATTTCTGGCTCGCTTGGATATACCTCCTCAGCCTAGAGAAACTTTCACTCATCAGCCTGAAACTGAGGGTTTGTACATTAAGTGTTTAACAAATTGGCCCATAACTTCACCTAGCAACAACATAGACCTACTGTAGGACCCATAACTTCACCTAACAACAACATAGACCTACTGTAGGACCCATAACTTCACCTAACAATAACATAGACCTACTGTAGGACCCATAACTTCACCTAACAACAACATAGACCTACTGTAGGACCCATAACTTCACCTAACAACAACAACAACATAGACCTAGGACTATAAATCATTTAATATTTCAGGTGAAACATGGACACTAAAATGTCTTTGTTGTGACATTTCATAACCTGATCCCCAGATAATTTTGTGAATAATCCCACTAGGCTACTCTGTAATGTGTTGTCATTCTAAATGTCCTGAATAACGGAAAATAGCTCTGTGTGTTGTACAATAGCCTATCCACCAAGGAACAGTTCTCTACACATTATGAGCTAAGTATCTCTGTGTCCAAACAGACTAACGAGACCCTACAGTAAATCAACCAGACAATAACACATTATAAACATCAATTTGTTAGGGATGTTGGATCCAACATGGAGCACGGAATAACTGTCTTTACCAGAGTAATGAATGAAGAAGCACTTTGGTAATTTTTTTTATTTCACCTTTATTTAACCAGGTAGGCTAGTTGAGAACAAGTTCTCATTTACAACTGCGACCTGGCCAAGATAAAGCAAGGCAGTGCGACAAAAAAACAACAACACATGGGATAAACAAAAGTAGTCAATAACAATAGAAAAGTCTATATACAGTGTGTTTTCAAATGGAGTAAGGAGGTCTCCAGCTTCGGCAATTTTTGCAATTCGTTCCAGTCACTGGCAGCAGAGAACTGGAAGGAAAGGCGGCCAAAGGAGGTGTTGGCTTTGGGGATGACCAGTGAGATATACCTGCTGGAGCGCGTGCTATGGGTGGGTGTTGCTATGGTGACCAGTGAGCTGAGATAAGGTGGAGCTTTTACTAGCAAAGACATATAGATGACCTGGAGCAAATGGGTCTCGCGACGAATATGTAGCGAGGGTCAGCCGACAAGAGCATACAGGTCGCAGTGGTGGGTGGTATATGGGGCTTTGGTGACAAAACGGATGGCACTGTGATAGACTGCATCCAGTTTGCTGAGTAGTGTTGGAAGCTATTTTGTAAATGACATCGCCGAAGTCGAGGATCAGTAGGATAGTCAGTTTTAGGAGGGTATGTTTGGCGGCGTGAGTGAAGGAGGCTTTGTTCCTCTGAGGAGATGGGAGAACCTTCCAGAAGGACAACCATCTCTGCAGCACTCCACCAATCAGACCTTTATGGTAGTGGCCAGACAGAAGCCACTCCTCAGTATAAAGCATATGACAGCCTGCTTGGAGTTTGACAAAAGGCACCTTAAGACTCTAAGACCATGAGAAACAAGATTCTCTGTCTTGATGAAACAAAGATTGAACTCTTTGGTCTGACTGCCAAGAGTCATGTCTGGAGGAAACCTGGCACCATCCCTACGGTGAAGCATGGTGGTGGCAGCATCATGCTGTGGGGATGTTTTTCAGCAGCAGGGACTGGGAGACTAGTCAGATCGAGGGAAATATTAACAGAGCAAAGTGCAGAGAGATCCTTGATGAAAGACCTGCTCCAGAGTGCTCAGGACCTCAGACTGGGGTGAAGGTTCACCATCCAACAGGACAACGACCTTAAGCACACAGCCAAGACAACGCAGGAGTGGCTTCGGGATAAGTCTCTATGTCCTTGAGTGGCCCAGCCAGAGCCCGGACTGGAACCTGATCTAACATCTCTGGAGAAACCTGAAAATAGCTGTGCAGTGACGTTCCCCATCCAACCTGACAGAGGGGTCTGAATACTTTCCGAATGCACTGTATACAGCAACACCTCCCCCATAGGCATTCCTGTCTTTTCTGTAGTTGTTATATTCCTGTATTGCTACTGCTGTATCAAAGGAATTATCTAAGTGAGTTTCAGAGATGAGCACTACAGCGCATTCCAAATTCAATAGGCAGGCTAGTAAACAAAAGTTTCCAAAGAAAAACTTTTCCAGAAAATGTCAAAACATGTAATGCCCGTCCAAGAGACTGTCGACCAATCGCATTTCACATTGTGATGCTGTGACACACAGTTCCTAAGCTAATTGTCACAAAATCTCTTTTAAAAGCCCGGGGGAACACAAGTAAGCTTCATTCACCAGAAGTTATGCATGCTAGCCAACGTTAGTCAGGAGGCTCTTTAGTCTAGCTAGGCTAGGTAGGGCTGGGCGATATGGACAACATTTTCACTATTTTTTTTTATTCAAAAAGTTGGTGAAGCAGCAACTGTACTGGAATGAGAACAATATAGATGCTACTTCGAGAACACAAACTCTCATCTTTCACAGCAAAGAGCAGGGAGTCCAGGGGATCACTGGAGGAGCAATGGAGGAAGCATTGTGGGATTCTCTTGGTGTGAGTACAGTTGGTGAGACTGAGTGGACGATGGTGAAGAACAGTGACTCTGTACAGTTGGTGAGACTGAGTGGATGATGGTGAAGAACAGTGACTCTGTACAGTTGGTGAGACTGAGTGGACGATGGTGAAGAACAGTGACTCTGTACAGTTGTTGAGACTGAGTGGACGATGGTGAATAACAGTGGAGTGAAAGGGGTTAAAGTTGGTAATGAACAGCAGTTTATGGTTGGAGTGGGAATCATCAGCAAGGATGTTTTTTAGGGTGACCTGTTAGCGGTCTCAAAGATGGTGAAGGATGAATTGGGTAAAGTGGAATCGGTTCGAGTGACCAGGAGCGGTATGATGCTCATTTCGTGTGTCAACAGCACAAAAGAAGAAGCTCTGTGACTCAACAAGATGTGGACGTACGATGTGGAAGGCTATGACTTTCAGAGTAGGGCACCGGTTAAAAGTGTCATCTCTGGTGTTGCGTTGGACATAGAGGCTGGGTGGTTTAGGGAAAACATTCCAGGTATACGCACGTCAATAAAATGAATGATAGCAGGAAGGTTTTACTGTCGTTTGGTGAACTGATTCTCCCATCTTATGTAAAACCTGGGTATGTGAGATATGCGGTGAGACCCTATGTACAGAAGCCGCTGCGGTGTTACAATTGTAAAAGTTTGGACACGCGGCAAGTGTTTGTCCAAGGAATAAATATGTCGTAGTTGAAGAGTCAGATGAAGCATGTTGTTGTAATTGTGATGGGAATCACGTTCCCAAGATCCTGGAGTGCCCTGTACGGATGAAGGATGTCACAGTAGCTAGGATCAGGCCCATCCAGCAGGTGTCCTATGTGCAGGCAGTGAAAATAGCTGAAGGAGTGAGTAGAGAGAAGGTAGTGGATGTCCAAAAGTCTGCAGTGAAGCCATGCAGGAGAAGGATCCCAACACACTAATAGTGTAGAAGGTGGACTGAGTTGTGTTTATAGCGCAAGTGAGAAATTGCACTAGTCAAACTGTTTATTTTGTATTCTATAATTTTAATTAGAATGATACAACCCCATACAGTAGGTGGCAGAAATACACCTGATGAGTGTAGTCTGACAATAAACCTCAGCGAAGAAGACATGGTAAGAACCAAAGTGTTGGTCAGTGTTTCCAGATGACCCTAATTAGATGTTACATTACATGTTTTCTTACTTCATGTAGCTGGCTAGCTAGCCAACATATTCAAACTTCTTATTCCTCTCTGATAAGCATGTTTGTGCAGCGGTATCTTATCTATGCCTACACCAGCACCAGGCAGTATTAGCCAGCTACGTTTGACTCTTAATACATTTAGCAAGCTAGCTAGCGATTAGCATTAGCGGCTAACATTATTTTAGCAACACCTTGCTAAGAAAAGACAAATGTTTCGCCTTCAATGTAATGGCATGAAAATAATTGCCAGAATATTATACAATGACTTATCAACAGCTCTAACAATTTGACCCCCACAGGAAATCTTCACTGGCAGTTATAGAAAGACCCATTTACCATCTAGCCATTGATTCTTGAAGAATATAACTTATAAATGCCTCAAATGATTCAACTGTATTACCCCATCAGAAACAAAAACATGAGCTCGTATAAGGCCACTGTTTGTAAACCAATACTATATGGCTGAGGAGTAGGGTCGATCCAAGCGTTCTGACCTCACAAAGACAGTAAAGCAAAGACTCAGCGAACTGGCTACCGTTGGATAGCTTGCTAGACACAAATGAGAAAAAACCTCACTCTTACCATTTTACTTGCCCTAGCAGAGCTGGTTAGGCTGTTTTCATGTTATCCAGAGCGTTGGTGACTAACTGTGCTGCTCGCAACAATTTAATTTGAGCTTTTTTTAACGTTTACTGACACCTGGACATATTCAACGGGTGTTGAGCGCTAGTAAATTCTTCAGTTATTCTAAGCTCCGGTACACTCAGACGAGAGTGCTCTGAAATCGGAGTAGAGAGCCAGAGCGAATTTAGGAACGCACCCGAATTAACAATGTCCACTGAGAAAGCACACAACCCCTTGGCTAAGAATGATGTGAATAATCAAGTCAATAAACGTTGGGTAGTTAGTTAGAATATAGTTAATATACTGGTAAGTTTGATGTATAAGTAGCCAACTAACGTTAGGTAGCTACAGTTGAAGTCGGAAGTTAACATACACTTTAGCCAAATACATTTAAACTCAGTTTTTCACAATTCCTGACATTTAATCCTAGTAAAAATTCCATGTCTTAGGTCAGTTAGGATCACCACTTTATTTTAAGAATGTGAAATGTCAGAATAATAGTAGAGAGAATGATTTATTTCAGCTTTTATTTCTTTCATCACATTCCCAGTGGGTCAGAAGTTTACATACACTCAATTAGTATTTGGTAACATTGCCTTTAAATTGTTTAACTTGGGTCAAACGTTTCTGGTAGCCTTCCACAAGTTTCCCACAATAAGTTGGGTGAATTTTGGCCCATTCCTCCTGACAGAGCTGGTGTAACGGAGACAGTTTTGCAGGCCTCCTTGCTAACACACGCTTTTCAGTTCTGCCCACACATTTTCTATGGGATTGAGGTCAGGGCTTTGTGATGGCCACTCCAAGACTTTGACTTTGTTGTCCTTAAGCCATTTTGCCACAACTTTGGAACTATGCTTGGGGTCATTGTCCATTTGGAAGACCCATTTGCGACCAAGCTTTAACCTCCTGACTGATGTCAGACAAGTTAAAGTGTAGGAAGCATGAGTTTTTACTCACCAGCGTAACAACACAGTATGGTTAAAGACTTAGTAAGCTAGTTGTAGTCACGATATGGTTACCTATAAGTACAAACAGTTATGTTTTTGCATTATTACAAATGTATTAACTTATTTTGGTAAATCTTCTAAACTACCCACAATTCACTATTTCCCAACGTCATATGTATTATCAACTCTATACTACCGAGTTTGTATGCCAGTGTAACGGTGTAATGAAGTTACATTTTTTAAAATTTATTTAACCTTAATTTAAACAGGCAAGCCAGCTAAGGACACATTCTTATTTACAATGACGGCCAAACCCCTGCCAAACCCTAACCCAGACGATGCTGGGCCACTGTGCGTTGCCCTATGGGACTCCCAATCCGGCCTGTTATGATACAGCCTAGTTTTGAACCAGGGTCTGTAGTGACACCTCTAGCACTGAGATGCAGTACCTTAGATCGCTGCTCGTGTGTTTACATTACAGTCAGTGATAAAGGATGTGATTCTGGGTAACCCAATGTGATTCTGGGTAACCCACAGCAGATTTTTTGGAGAAATTGGAAATTGAGTGGTCCTGGGATAGAAATGTATGAAGTTGACATTACATCATAAAATCCAACTTTTACATCATAAATTAGCAATTTATGTTTTAGTAACTTCTGTTGGCCTCTCTTTATATGTAATTTGATGAATCTCAGTTTTCCATGTGGGTTTTATGCTAAAGTTCCCTCTTTCAAGTTGGTAGCAAACTGGAAAATGCCTCATCTTAGGAGTGCTATTTATATCCTGATCATTCATCCACACTGCATCTTCTTTAGGAGTGCTATTTATATTCTGATCATTCATCCACACTGCATCTTCTATAGGAGTGCTATTTATATCCTGATCATTCATCCATGCTGCATCTTCTTTAGGAGTGCTATTTATATCCTGATCATTCATCCACACTGCATCTTCTTTAGGAGTGCTATTTATATCCTGATCATTCATCCACACTGCATCTTCTTTAGGAGTGCTATTTATATCCTGATCATTCATCCACACTGCATCTTCTTTAGGAGAGCTATTTATATCCTGTCGACTACTGATCATTCATCCACACTGCATCTTCTTTAGGAGTGCTATTTATATTCTGATCATTCATCCACACTGCATCTTCTTTAGGAGTGCTATTTATATCCTGATCATTCATCCACACTGCATCTTCTTTAGGAGTGCTATTTATATCCTGATCATTCATCCACACTGCATCTTCTATAGGAGTGCTATTTATATCCTGATCATTCATCCACACTGCATCTTCTTTAGGAATGCTATTTATATCCTGATCATTCATCCACACTGCATCTTCTTTAGGAGTGCTATTTATATCCTGATCATTCATCCACACTGCATCTTCTTTAGGAGTGCTATTTATATCCTGATCATTCATCCACACTGCATCTTCTTTAGGAGAGCTATTTATATCCTGTCGACTACTGATCATTCATCCACACTGCATCTTCTTTAGGAGTGCTATTTATATTCTGATCATTCATCCACACTGCATCTTCTTTAGGAGTGCTATTTATATCCTGATCATTCATCCACACTGCATCTTCTTTAGGAGTGCTATTTATATCCTGATCATTCATCCACACTGCATCTTCTATAGGAGTGCTATTTATATCCTGTCACTACTGATCATTCATCCACACTGCATCTTCTTTAGGAGTGCTATTTATATCCTGATCATTCATCCACACTGCATCTTCTTTAGGAGTGCTATTTATATCCTGATCATTCATCCACACTGCATCTTCTTTAGGAGTGCTATTTATATCCTGATCATTCATCCTCACTGCATCTTCTTTAGGAGTGCTATTTATATCCTGATCATTCATCCACACTGCATCTTCTTTAGGAGTACTATTTATATCCTGTCGCCTACTGATCATTCATCCACACTGTGTGTCTCATCAATGCAGGTAATTTATGACATGTATAAAGTATGTGTTTTATAAACTCATGAACACCAGCCAGTTTATCAGCCCGGTTCTGTTAGTTTAGGTGGATTATACTTCTTCACCACCAGCGGGGGATGTTGAGTAATATTTCAGGTTAATTTGATATATACTGCTCAAAAAAATAAAGGGAACACTTAAACAACACATCCTAGATCTGAATGAAAGAAATAATCTTATTAAATACTTTTTTCTTTACATAGTTGAATGTGCTGACAACAAAATCACACAAAAATAATCAATGGAAATCCAATTTATCAACACATGGAGGTCTGGATTTGGAGTCACACTCAAAATTAAAGTGGAAAACCACACTACAGGCTGATCCAACTTTGATGTAATGTCCTTAAAACAAGTCAAAATGAGGCTCAGTAGTGTGTGTGGCCTCCACGTGCCTGTATGACCTCCCTACAACGCCTGGGCATGCTCTTGATGAGGTGGCGGATGGTCTCCTGAGGGATCTCCTCCCAGACCTGGACTAAAGCATCCGCCAACTCCTGGACAGTCTGTGGTGCAATGTGGCGTTGGTGGATGGAGCGATACATGATGTCCCAGATGTGCTCAATTGGATTCAGGTCTGGGGAACGGGCGGGCCAGTCCATAGCATCAATGCCTTCCTCTTGCAGGAACTGCTGACACACTCCAGCCACATGAGGTCTAGCATTGTCTTGCATTAGGAGGAACCCAGGGCCAACCGCACCAGCATATGGTCTCACAAGGGGTCTGAGGATCTCATCTCGGTACCTAATGGCAGTCAGGCTACCTCTGGCGAGCACATGGAGGGCTGTGCGGCCCCCCAAAGAAATACCACCCCACACCATGACTGACCCACCGCCAAACCGGTCATGCTGGAGGATGTTGCAGGCAGCAGAACGTTCTCCACGGCGTCTCCAGACTCTGTCACGTCTGTCACGTGCTCAGTGTGAACCTGCTTTCATCTGTGAAGAGCACAAGGCACCAGTGGCGAATTTGCCAATCTTGGTGTTCTCTGGCAAATGGTTGGGTTGTTGCCCTCCTACGGCCTCCTCCACGTCTCCTGATGTACTGGCCTGTCTCCTGGTAGCGTCTCCATGCTCTGGACACTACGCTGACAGAAACAGCAAACCTTCTTGCCACAGCTCGCATTGAGGTGCCATCCTGGATGAGCTGCACTACCTGAGCCACTTGTGTGGGTTGTAGACTCCGTCTCATGCTACCACTAGAGTGAAAGCACCGCCAGCATTCAAAAGTGACCAAAACATCAGCCAGGAAGCATAGGAACTGAGAAGTGGTCTGTTGTTCCCACCTGCAGAACCACTTCTTTATTGGGGGTGTCTTGCTAATTGCCTATAATTTCCACCTGTTGTCTATTCCATTTGCACAACAGCATGTGACATTTATTGTCAATCAGTGTTGCTTCCTAAGTGGACAGTTTGATTTCACAGAAGTGTGATTGACTTGCATTGTGTTGTTTAAGTGTTCCCTTTATTTTTTTGAGCAGTGTATTATAATTCAATGAAGAATAAAAAAAGTTTTCCCTCCTCAACTGCGTTTCCTCCCTCCAGACAGCAGATGGCGATATGTGTCTTTCAGGCGATGTTTCTAGTGTGACGTATAATCTAGTGGACGGAACTCTTCTTCAACAACTGCAGCCACCTCGGTAGCTCGCTAGCCGACAAAGTCGGAACATTCAAGTTCTTTAGACAATTTCGTGGTTTAATTGCCACTATGATTTAAACATACTTATGTGGAAACAACTAGCTACCCCATTTAATTTCATATTTACGTTGTAAGTCAACTATCTGGCTGGTTAAATTAGCATTAGCCTAGCTAGCTAACATCTCCGACCATGCGCTCACTAAGCTACTCTCCTCCTACTAAAGAAGAGGTCTGTTGGACGGAGAAAGAGGGAGTGTGGCAGAACGTTGTCGTGAAAGAGGAGAAGGAAGAGGAGGATGTCACAATCCAAAAACAAGTAGAGGGTGAGGCTGTTACCGTGAAAGAAGAAGAGAAAGACGTTACAGTTAAAGAAGAGGAAGACGCGTTCAGAGTGAAAGAGGAGGAAGATGCAGTTTTTGGAGTGGAGGATGAAGTGAAAGATGAAGACGTTTTTGGAATAAAGGATGAAGAGGGGGAGATTACTGTCACATTAGAGGAGGACGAAGAAGAGAAGACTGGAGAACTGATTATTACCAGTAAATACAGTGAGTACTATCTAATAAAACAGGGACATTGATCTGATTAACACCAGTAAATACAGTGAGTACTATCTAATAAAACAGGGACATTGATCTGATTAACACCAGTAAATACAGTGAGTACTATCTTATAAAACAGGGACATTGATCTAATTAACACCAGTAAATACAGTGAGTACTATCTAATAAAACAGGGACATTGATCTGATTAACACCAGTAAATACAGTGAGTACTATCTAATAAAACAGGGACATTGATCTGATTAACACCAGTAAATACAGTGAGTACTATCTTATAAAACAGAGACATTGATCTGATTAACACCAGTAAATACAGTGAGTATTATCTTATAAAACAGGGACATTGATCTGGTTAACACCAGTAAATACAGTGAGTACTATCTTATAAAACAGGGACATTGATCTGATTAACACCAGTAAATACAGTGAGTACTATCTAATAAAACAGGGACATTGATCTGATTAACACCAGTAAATACAGTGAGTACTATCTAATAAAACAGGAACATTGATCTGATTAACACCAGTAAAAACAGTGAGTACTATCTAATAAAACAGGGACATTGATCTGGTTAACACCAGTAAATACAGTGAGTACTATCTAATAAAACAGGGACATTGATCTGATTAACACCAGTAAATACAGTGAGTACTATCTTATAAAACAGGGACATTGATCTGGTTAACACCAGTAAATACAGTGAGTACTATCTAATAAAACAGGGACATTGATCTGATTAACACCAGTAAATACAGTGAGTACTATCTAATAAAACAGGGACATTGATCTGATTAACACCAGTAAATACAGTGAGTACTATCTAATAAAACAGGGACATTGTTCTGGTTAACACCAGTAAATACAGTGAGTACTATCTTATAAAACAGGGACACAAACTCTGCAGTTGTTGAACTAATGTGTGATTTTAAAAGGGCATTCTACACTTGAATATGTTTTTGTACTGTATGAATTGTTCATGACGTCCTCCAGGGATTTTTTAACTTTTCCTGTTGAAAAGTGATATATAAATACAGTAAAGTATAAACACACTAAAGGGAAACAAATAAATGTTTTGAGCAAAATAGTGTTTTTTTAACAACTGCAAACTAGAAGGAGTGAGTGATGTCATAGTAAGGCCTCCAAGGAGTTGGCTTGATGGGAAGTCGTGATGTCATCCAATAGGCGACTGATCTTCATGTGAATATTCATTATTCTTTTTAAAATCCTTCCTGTTCTGTCAAGTTGGTTGTTGATCATTGCTTGAAAGCCATTTTCAAGTCTTGCTATAGATTTTAAAGACGATTTAAGTCCAAACTGTAACTAGGCCACTCAGGAACATTCAATGTCATCTTGGTAAGCTCCTCCAGTGTAGATTTGGCCTTGTGGTTTGGGTTATTGTCCTGTTAGGACAGTTTTTTGTATTCAGATCTCTGAAATGCACTCTACCTACGTAACATTTAGTGTCTCCTTATGTTACGCTGGGAAAACAGTTTTCATGGGCACAGAAATCCTAAATCATTTCAGAGTTTGCTAAATCCAATGGTTCTAACCGAGTCACCTTAACTTTATTGACAACACCCAAATGGATACTGTCATTAACGTCGTTCTTCAATAATTACACATAATTCTTAATACTGTAGCTGTTTAGTTACAGTCACATGTTCAACTATCATCAGCTGATCCAGGAAATCATTTTCTGAATGACAGTCACATGACAAACATCACGACATGCAACAACAACCAAAGTGCTTCTTCATTCATTACTCTGGTAAAGACAGTTGTTCTCCACGTTGGATCCAACATCCCTAACAAATTGATGTTTATAATGTGTTATTGACTGCTTGATTTACAGTAGGGTCTCATTAGTCTGTTTGGACACAGAGATACTTAGCTCATAATGTGTAGAGAATTGTTCCTTGATGGATAGGCTATTGTACAACACACAGAGCTATTTTCCTTTATTCAGGACATTTAGAATGACAACACATTACAGAGTAGCCTAGTGGGATTATTCACAAAACTATCTGGTGATCAGGTTATGAAATGTCATGACAAAGACATTTTAGTTTCCATGTTTCACCTGAAATATTAAATAATTTATAGTCCTAGGTCTATGTTGTTGTTAGGTGAAGTTATGGGTCCTACAGTAGGTCTATGTTGTTGTTAGGTGAAGTTATGGGTCCTACAGTAGGTCTATGTTGTTGTTAGGTGAAGTTATGGGTCCTACAGTAGGTCTATGTTGTTGTTAGGTGAAGTTATGGGTCCTACGGTAGGTCTATGTTGTTGTTAGGTGAAGTTATGAGTCATACAGTAGGTCTATGTTGTTGTTAGGTGAAGTTATGGGTCCTACAGTAGGTATGTTATTGTTAGGTGAAGTTATGGGTCCTACAATAGGTCTATGTTATAGTTATGGGTCCTACAGTAGGTCTATGTTGTTGTTAGGTGAAGTTATGGGTTCTACAGTAGGTCTATGTTGTTGTTAGGAGAAGTTATGGGTCCTACAGTAGATCTATGTTGTTGTTAGGTGAAGTTATGGGTCCTACAGCAGGTCTATGTTGTTGTTAGGAGAAGTTATGGGTCCTACAATAGGTCTATGTTATAGTTATGGGTCCTACAGTAGGTCTATGTTGTTGTTAGGAGAAGTTATGTTAAACACTTAGTGGACAAACACTCATTGTCAGGCTGATGGCAAAGCGCAATATTAGCAAACACAGAAAGGGGCCAATATTGGAGACCAAAAGTCGTCTGGCACACTGCTTAGAGTTTCATCAACTTTAATAACTTATTTCTAGCCTACAATCATCGATGTTACTACTAATGTGAAAACAAGACAAAATATGACTTTTCTTGCTCATTTTAAGACAAATGTCAAATAATTTTAACATTCATTACAGACATCAATTGTTGTCCAACATCATGGCGCCGCTGTTGGCATCACCTTTTACAGTGGATTACCGCTGTTGTGGGCCTTTAATCATCTGTCTGACTTTGTTGTTCACACAGGAGAGAAACTTTACTATTGTGGATCCTCTGGGGAGCCTCAACAACATCATGATGCTGAAGAGGCAGAGAAGAGTCTCTCCACATCAGAACACCTCAAGAAACACCTGCAGAGACCCACAGGGAAGAGAACTCACTGCTGCTCTGACTGTGGGAAGAGATTTACTTCCTCATCAGGCATTAAAATTCATCAGAGAACACACACAGGAGAGAAATCTTATAGCTGTGGTCAATGTGGGAAGAGTTTTGGTCAATCTTGCCATCTGACTCAACACAAGAGAATACACACAGGAGAGAAACCTTATAGCTGTGGTCAATGTGGGAAGAGTTTTAGTCAATCTAGCTATCTGACAATACACCGACGAACACACACAGGAGAGAAACCTTATAGCTGTAATCAATGTGGGAAGAGTTTTGTTTCATCTAGCGGTCTGACAGTACACAAGAGAACACACACAGGAGAGAAATGTTATAGCTGTGACCAGAGATAATCTGATAAAAGACTTCTGATCAAATATCAGAAAATACATACATGAAGGAGTTGTTTCATGATATCAATGAATTAATGTCACAATGTAGAATGTTTAACATTGTAGAAGGAGTATTTTAATGATGTCACAATGTAGAACCCTAAATGTTTGTCCCCTGTTCTATTGATTTCAACATGATATGGATATTAGCCTCAGGGGGAAAATCCAGGCTCTGAAATGTAAGAATTACTATTTATGTGATTTAACAAAAAGTGACTAACACAAAAAGAGTTGTGTTACACTTACCACGTTGGTGACGCACTTCAATCAAAATGTATCTGGCTGTTTTCTACAAATTGTCCTCTAACCAGGGATGTACACATTATTCCCAGATTCTGTGTGGTTTTTGAGCTGTTAGTTTTAACAGGACGTGCAACCTCATCTCCCTCCTCTCGCACAAATGATTTCAACATGATATCGATGAGTTATGACAAATAAGTGTTGTGTTCCTTTGTTTAGCGACCCGTAAATTTAAATGCATCACTCCAAAATGTAGCTGACTGTCTTCTGCAGGTTGTACTCTAACCAGTGAGGTAAAAGATATCTCCATTTCCATGTGTTTTTTGTTTTGTTGTGTTAGTTTCAAGAGCAGGTTCAACCTGATTTCCCCCCAAATGGATATAAGATTTGTGTTTTGCGTTTAGCTAGTGCGTTGCTATGGATCTTTATTTATTTTGACTGCACGTTTTTCCGTATTGGAGATGAGTTTTGTTTGGGCTCGTTCCAAGGGGACGAGAGTTCTAGAATTTAGTGAGTTTTAGGAAGACGAGAGTTCTAGAATCTAGTGGGATTTAGAAAGAGGAGAGTTCTAGAATCTAGTGAGTTTTAGGAAGACGAGAGTTCTAGAATTTAGTGAGTTTTAGGAAGACGAGAGTTCTAGAAGCTAGTGAGTTTTAGGAAGACGAGTGTTCTAGAAGCTAGTGGGATTTATGATTCTATAGAAAGAAAAAGGAGAAACAAATAATACTATTGTATATTATTATTTAGAAATACGTGTTTTTTCTTGTTTTTAATTGTTGACAGCCAGTAGACACCATGTTTATATTGGTGAAGGTGAAGCATTGTAGTTGATTATAATGTGAAATGGAAGTTGTTTT
Organism: Salmo salar; assembly: GCF_965601325.2. NCBI lineage: Eukaryota > Metazoa > Chordata > Actinopteri > Salmoniformes > Salmonidae > Salmo > Salmo salar. The sequence continues at coordinate 1,031,961 of NW_027675339.1, forward strand.
CTGTTGGTGGTGAGCAAACTTTTCCAACAAAAATGTAGGATATATTTGTTGTCTTAAGGTGTTACTGGCATTGGTTTTTCCATTTATGTTTTGAAGTTGGACTTTAGCACGTCTAGCTCGTTAGCACCGTCTAGCTCGTTAGCACGTCTGGCTCGTTAGCACGTCTAGCTCGTTAGCAGGTATAGCTCGTAGCAGGTCTAGCTCGTTAGCACGTCTAGCTCGTCAGCGCGTCTAGCTCGTTAGCACGTCTAGCCCGTCTAGCTCGTTAGCACGTCTAGCTCCGTTAGCACGTCTAGCTCGTTAGTGTTTCAGTATGATATATTGGATAAAGTAATAAAGACAGACACCAATGTCTAGTTCAATGGCCTTGTTCATGCATTGTACAAATCCCTACACGCGGAGTCCGGGGAACAGTCCGGCTAGTCGATTACCTATCAACTAGACTCCGTAACATCATCCTTTTCAATAGAAAGTGCAAACATAACAGCATAACATTAAATTCTTAACAATCAAGTCATAACAATTAAGAACGCATGACATTTTCTTTTTACTTCAGTTGTCATCTTCCTTTCTTTTTAAATTTTCTTTTTCTTTTTTTCTTTATTTTCTTTTATTTTGTTTATTTTTATTTTTTTAAATGTTTATTTTTATAAACAGGAGGACAAGTTAACACAGTCTCTTGCTTACAGAGTAAGCCTGTCCGGTGGCTTGCACAGCCGACCCACCCGTGAGTAAGTATTGGCTCTGACAGGGGTAGGATTAGGGCCACGAGCTGGAGAGCTTGGTGGGGTAGAAGCCTCACCTTCAGTTGGCTCATGTCTCAATTCTGCACCTCTTACCCTTAGGCCTGGACTGTGATCCATCTCATCTAGGTGAGTGTATGGCGTGTTCTGGTTTGTCCGCTCTGCTATGCGCAGATCCACCCGATTGCGACGGTAGAGGGAGCCACCAACATCCACCAGGTAAGAGCGTGGTGCAACTCTCTGTAGGCACGTGCCCAGCCTCCAAAGTCCTGTGTGGTCTCCCGGCAGCGGTTTCATCCTTATCGTTTCACCCACCTCCAGTTCTGGTAGGTCTCGAGCAGTCCGGTCGTAGAAGCACTTAGCGAGCTGCTTTCTGCGACGCAGTTTGTCCGTGACGCCAACCATGACGCAGGGCTCAAGTAGCTTGTTAGCTACGGGGATGGTAGTCTTCAGACGTCTGGACAGAAGGCGTTGTGCTGGGCTGCTGTCCATGTTTTCGGTGGGTGTGTTCCTCCACTGTAAGATCGCTTTCCATGGGTCGTTGCTGTCGCGCGCGGCCCTGCTTAACAGGTTTTTTGCAATCTTGACAGCTGACTCTGCCTTGCCATTTGCTTTTGGGTGTCTTGGAGAGGAGGTTACATGGTCAAACTCCCATTCTGAGGCGAAACGCTTGAACTGTGCAGTGAATTGTGGGCCATTGTCCGTGATTACCTTGTCAGGCTGACCTTGCCTGGCAAACTGCGCCTTGCAGCGCTTTATGACCGTCTCTGCAGACAAGTCAGGGAGCAGTTCAATTTCCCAAAAGTCAGAGTAGTGATCCACAATGAGAAGATAGTCCTTTTGTCTGTGGCTGAATAAGTCCATGCTGACGATTTGCCAGGCCCTTGTGGGCAGTTCGTGTGACATCATGGTTTCCTTTTGCTGTTCATGAGCGTACTCGTTGCACGTGGTACAGTTGCTGACAAAGTCTTTAATTTCTGCTTGCATGTTTGGCCAGTATAATGTTTCACGAGCCTGGCGGTAGCATGCGTCACCTCCAACGTGACTGGAGTGTATGCGGGTAAGCATCTCTGGATGTAGTGATTTGGGAATAATGACCTTCTGACCTCTGAACAAGACGCCATTTTGCACGCTGATCTCATCTCGAAAGGTCCAGTATTCTCTCACTGTGAAAGGTGTCTCCTCTTTCAGGTATGGCCAACCTGCGAGAGCCATGGACTTCAGTGATTGTAGGTGTTCGTCCTTGTCAGTGTGTTGCCTGATCTGGGCTAGGCGGTGATCTGTGACGTTTAAGTAGTCTGCCTGATTGATCTGTTGAACATCTTGTTGTTCCTGCTGTAGCGAACAGATGGCCTGCCGCTGATAGGCAGTGCCTCTGCCTGTACATTGTGCCGTTGCCCTGCTCAGTGTGTCGCTGATGTACATCTCTGGTCCTGGCTTGTAAATGACCTTCAGGCTGTAGTTTTGCAGAGTCAGGAGCATGCTTTGAAGCCTCTTGGGCGCGTTGAGGAGAGGTTTACTGAATATGGCAATGAGTGGTTTGTGGTCAGTTTCAGCGGTGACCAGCTCTCGACCATACAAGTAGTGATGGAATCGCTGGCAAGAGAAGACGATGCTGAGGCACTCTTTCTCAATTTGTGCATAGTTCTGTTCGGTGGGGGTGAGCGCTCTCGAGGCAAACGCAACGGGTTGGCCTTCCTGCATAAGGCAGCATCCAAGTCCCCTTTGACTGGAGTCACTCTGGATTGTGACAGGCTTCGTGACGTCGTAGTAGCGCAACACTGGCATGGATGAAGCCAGAGATTTCATCTCCTGCACCACTGCCTCGTGCTTGGGTAGCCAGTGCCATGGTGTGTCTTTGTCCAGCAACCGGCGCAGAGGCTCACAGACTGCTGATAGGTGTGGCATGAACTTTGCAAGATAGTTTGCAAAACCGATGAGACGCTGTACTCCTTTTGCATCAGATGGGTTTGGCATGTCGAGGATCGCTCGGACCTTGTCTGGGTCCGGCTTCAGGCCTTTTGCCGAAAGAATGTGGCCATGGAAGTGGACGTCTTTCACCTTGAACTGTAGCTTCTTCAGGCCAAGACGAAGCTTAACTGTTCGACAGCGCTCCATCAGTGCCAGGAGCTTCACATCGTGGTCGCGTTCTGCTTCATCGTCTGTGTCACCACAGCCTACGATCAGGACATCATCAGCGATGGGTTCAATGCCCTTGAGCCCAGCCAGTAACTCGTGCTGCTTGCGTTGGTATACCTCAGGTGCCACTGAGACGCCAAACGGGAGCTTGAGCCAGCGTTTCCGACCCCAGGGGGTCCAGAAGGTAGTCATGAAGCTGCTTTCTTCGTCCAGCTTGCATTGAAGGAATGCATCTCGGGCATCCACCAAGGTGAAAATCCTGGCCTTGGGAAGCTTGTAGAGGACATCCTCTAGTGTCGGCATGATGTAGTGGGATCGTTTCAATGCTTGGTTCAGATGCTTTGGGTCGATGCAGACCCTCAGCTTCTCTGGTTTTTTCACTATGACCATATTGCTGATCCAGTCAGTTGGTTCGGTCACAGATGTCATGTGGCCATCGGCCTCATACTTGTCCAGCTGGGCCTTCACAGCCACTTTCATTGCAATGGGCACATTGCGAGGAGCACACTGGACTGGAGTGATGCTCTCATCCACTTCAAAGTGTACCTCACCAGGCACTGATTCAACGGGCATGTTGAATACATCGTCATATCTGCTGAGTAGTTGTTCTTTGGACAGGGGTCCATGCTGGACATGATCCACAATGTGCAGGTCATTTGGTACAGTGAACTGCATCAGTCCCAGGCGTTCGCATGTAGAGCCTGAGAGGAGAGGATGTTGACTGGTTTTCACAATCTCAAACTCCAGCTTGTGTTTGCGTCCCCGAATAACACATTCGGTCTCAAAGGTGCCCATAGAGCTCATTAGCTCTCCTGAGTACAGCTTTAGTCTAGTATCGCTGGGCAATAGATGCGTGTCAGGTGCCAGATTGATTTTGTCTTTGTAGCTCATTACGTTGCATGTAGCACCGGAATCCAGTTGACATTGTTGTTGCTTGTTGTGTAATCGTAGTGTCACAAACCATTTCTTCCCTCTTGAGTGTACAGCCCCAATGGATTCATGCATGTAAATGTCACTTTCACTGTTCAGCTCTGAACATTGAGTGACATCATCAACACAGTGAATCTTGCCCTCACTCACCCTTCTTTTGCTTTTGAGACACACTTTTGCAAAGTGATTATTAGTTCCACAAGCTCTGCATGGTTTTCCATAGGCAGGGCAGTGCTCTTTGCCACGTGTGTGCGTATTCCCACAGTATTTACATGCCACTGGGCTCTCTGTGTTCACCGTTCGTGGTGAATTACTCTGCCTTGATTGGTTTTGCCTGAATGTCTGCCTAGCAACAGCGTGAACAGTGTCAACGTCGGAGCGTGGGGTTTCGATTTCCATTGCTCTCATTCTCATGTCAGTGACTTCAGCAGTGCGGCACATTTCGATGGCAGTTACTAATGTTAAGCCTCTCTCTCTCAGTAGACGCCGGCGTGTATCCTCATTTGCAATTCCCAGTACTATTTTGTCACGAATCAATTCATCTTTCAATCCCCCGTATTCACAAGTGGCGGATTTTTCTCTCAAACGGGTTACAAAGTTGTTTACTGACTCACCCTCTTCCTGTTTGCAGCTTCCGAAAACGAACCGCTCGTAAATTACGTTTCTGGCGGGTTTGAAGTAATTCTCCAATGCATCCAATATAGCCTTTGCATCACACTGTTGTCGCGCTGTGAGGGTGAGATTGTGCCGGTAGATATGCCTGCATTCGCTGCCCATTAAACTCCTCAGAGTTGCCGCTTGTACCTCGTTGGGTTTCTCATGTAGACCGGTCGCCAGCGCATAGTCCTCGAATTCATCCCTGAAATTGTCCCAATTAGTATTCCAGTCCCCTGTGAGAACCATGGGATTAGGTGGCGGAATGTTCGCTGCCATAGCGATGGAATAGGAGACTTCTTTGCCTTCAGTCATCGAGGTAGGTAGTGATGCTAGCTAACAACTAGTTGATCAGTGTTGTGAGTAGGAATCGGCGTGTGTTCGCATTTGGAACGTAACCGCGCCTATACTGTACTTAGCTACAAAAATAACAAACGTATGGTTTTCGAGCCACTTCTGATACCATGTTTCAGTATGATATATTGGATAAAGTAATAAAGACAGACACCAATGTCTAGTTCAATGGCCTTGTTCATGCATTGTACAAATCCCTACACGCGGAGTCCGGGGAACAGTCCGGCTAGTCGATTACCTATCAACTAGACTCCGTAACAGTTAGCACGTCTAGCTCCGTCAGCTCGTCTAGCTCGTTAGCACGTCTAGCTCGTTAGCCCGTTTAGCTCGTTAGCCCGTCTAGCTCGTTAGCACGTCTAGCTCGTTAGCCCGTCTAGCTCGTTAGCACGTAGGACGCACTGATTGGTGTCACCTCGTTAGTCAGTATGTGTTCCACCTGTGCTGGCTTGTCCATCTCGTTAGTGGGAAGGTGTTTCACCTGAGCTGGTCCAGGTTCTATTTAAGAGTGTCTGGCCCAGTGCTCCAGTTGTCTTGATACATGTGGAGAGTCAACACCTTTAGTTGCTCCACCTTTTTGGTTTACTTCCTGTCTTTAAGTTTGGTGTGGGTTTTTCTTTATAGTTTTCCTCTTCTTGGGCAGATTTAGTGGGTCTCATGGTGGGTGTCTTTTAGGTCCCAGTTGTTGTTTCTAGTCAACTTTCAGTGTCCCAAACTTATATTTTGGGTTGGATATTGCATCCCATTAACATTTTAATCAATGGCAATTCCTCATTAGTCTTTGTTTAGTCTTCTGTTTTTTGTGTACTAAATATTTCTGTTTATTTTCAATGTTTTTTAAATCTTTTTCCTGTGAAGCCATTTTGTTGCATCCATGTCTGAAATGTGCTGTATGAATCAAGCTTGATTTTATTTGAACATATAATGAACCCAATGACTGACCAATCAACAGACTCTTGGTCCACCTTAGTATGAAAACAGTATCAATCCCACTTTTCCAGCCTGCTAAAGGCGTGGTGGAGTGGTAAACACCACCCCCGGCTCTACCAGGGGCTTGAGGTGGTCTCCCACAGCTCTGCTTATGTCATGTTCTGTGGCCTTGCTGTTCCATTTCTTGACTGCCCCTGCAACAAAGAAAGAAACACATTTAGTCATATTATATACAACACTCAAAGTAATGGATATGGAGCATCTATGGCCTCAGTTACACCTGGCACCTAAATGTGACATCTGATCACTCCAAGCTGCATTAGGTTCAGATCTACCAGGATGAGCCTTTGACACAGTCAGGCCACTGAATATGCATCAGCAATGTAAAGAGATGGGGTGAATGAGGGGAAAAGTACATTTGACACAAATTACCTTCATAATATCAAAGAACAAATGTGTGTGCCTGAGGGGAAATTAACTTTCACACAGCCAAAAGGGGTGAGAAATTACACCAATATCAGTGGACAATTTGCACTAATGTAAATAAACATAGATGATGGAACATATTCCCTTTAGCTGACGTGATGAACCGCTAAGGGGACATAAATATTTACCATATAAACCATGTGTGACCTCTCACCTCTCTGGCTGTAGAAGTGTTCTCCCTAACCAGTCCCTCAACAGCTCTCTGACTGAGCTCCACCCTCACTGGGTCTTCAGAGGAGAGGAAGGCTGAGGAGGGATGGAAGGATGAATGGATCAGTCAGTCAATAATGTGTAGAGCTGCTGTCTATGCTGTCTGACTAAATCACTATTTTAGTAGTTCATTAAAGTAAATAAGGCTTTATGACTGCTGAATACCAACTATCAATCACTTAGATCATGTATTTTCAGGTAGAGATACATCCTTGGGACGTCCCTAGCCCGTTGAAGTTGACATTTAAAATGGTTAAGGTAGGGGTTAAGGTTAGGGTTTAGGGTAGGGATGTCCCAAGGATCCCAGATAGCATTGACCATCGTGCATTCTTCTGTCTCTTTTACATAGCAGGTGTAAAAGAAACACAAACAAGACAAGTAGGCACGCAGTGCATTATGGTCATTGTAGTTTAAAAATAGCATCTAATTATGTAGGGTGACCATACGTCCCCTTTTTCCCGGACATGTCCTCTTTTTGGACCTAAAAAAATGCGTCCGGCCGGGATTTCTAAATCGCCCAAAATGTCCGGGATTCGGCTTTTGCTTCCTACAGTCGCCATTCATTGTGTGCGTTTTGGGGGTTTTGCATTGCTTTGACCGCTTTCAAGTGCTCGTACTAAGACCGAAACAATTGTTAATGCTGTGATAGCACCATATTCTGTCGACATAGCTCAGAAAGCACTAGAAGACATACCTTACTGTGGTGTTTCTACTGATGGGAGCAATCACGGTGCTGTGAAAATATTCCCTCTGCTTATTCAGTATTTTGATTGGAAGAATGGTGGCGTGCAAAGTAAATTAGTCGAAGTTAAAAACACTCCAAATGAGACAGCTGATACGATCGCGCAATACATCAAAGAAACACTGGAAAATAATGGGATTTTTTCCAAATATATTGCATTTACAGTAGGGTGACCATACGTCCTCTTTTTCCCGGACATGTCCTCTTTTTGGAAAACTAAAATTTGGTCACCGTAAATTATGCCAATCTGTATGTGGGGTTGTTAGAGAAGAATGTGATTGTCAGCCCTAACAATCCATTCTAGCAGCTCATCAGGCTCTGAAAAAGTCTTCATTGATGACGTGTTCCATCTATTCCAGGGGACAGCAGAGGAACTTCATCGATTCCACTCCTTCATCAATACAAGCAGTGAACATCTGAAATTCACCCTCACCTTTGATGCGCATGAAACAAGTTACCCGATGGTTGGACAATACTTTTCTCGTTAATCATCTTAAATACTTAAACTGGAAATCAACCAATCCTCCATTGTTAACGCAGTGGAAAGGTCAAATGCTTTATTATCTACACATGTAAAGTGGGTGAGACGGAGAGAAATAAAATGGTTAGGTTATGGTAAAGTTTATAAAAGATCAAATAAAATATTTTTCCCAAAAATTGTTTTAAGTCCCAATGCAAAGTTACACCTCACTGTTCTATTTTTGGAGTTATTACATAAAACCAATCAGAATTCAGAAGAATGCCAAAGGCAGGTGTGATGTAATATGGAAGACCGGTCTATTCCCTGTGATGTAAACAACAACAGAAAGAACTTCAAATTAAACCAATCGTTTAAACCAACGTTTTGGAAATACATAACGCTATCTAACCAAATATCAAAGAATGTTAGCTATATGCAGTTATCTTAGCCAGCCAGCTAACATTAGCTATTTAGCCAACTAGTTATGGTCAGCGAGCTGGAGCCCAACTACAAGAGACCAGTTAGAACCCGATTAACAAAACCCAACTAAAACATAACTGCAGATCAAAAGAGCAGAGACATACAGAATGATGGCTGGGAAAATCCTCAACATCCAAAATAGATAGATTCCAGAAGTCAGTCAGCTAGTGCGCTAGCAGTAAGCCAAGGTGGAAAAAGTGACAAAACTCCCGTAGTCGACTTCACAGAGAACATGCTGGAAAGTAGTGATGGGGAAACAAAGCTTCCTGAAGCATTGACGCTTTTCAGCCTGTTGTGTCAACAAAAAAAAACAAAAAAAACGAGCAAGCAGGTTGATATCCCACGGCAAGAGGCACCAGAGCTACTGTGCTAACGGGTTCCCTCTAGATAACACAACCACACAGTTCATGAAAAGCATGAGGTGTGACTAACGTTTGCAAGCTTGAGCTAGATATCAACCTAGTGTGACCTTCCTGGTCCCGTCCCTCAAGTCAGTGAGTCAACACAGGAAGGAGCAATGGATGGACAGTTCATTTATTTCCAAAGCTGAAATGATGGGACACACACAGTATGGATGAATGATCAGTAGTGACGGGATATAAATAGCACTCCCATAGCAATTCTCCATAAATCTGCCCTATAATATACTAACAAAAAAAGAAATCAAGATGTCTGTCAAAGTTATTATGATCATATAGTGGATTTAACAGTTCCTAATAATTCCTAATTGACTATAATAAAATAATACATTGTTTCCATGTGTAATCTCATATTCACAACATCAGAATAAACTATCATCCATTTTAGTATCAAAATGTATCAAATTAACCTGAAATATTACTCAATGTCCCCCTCTGGTGGTGAAGAAGTATAATCGACCTAAACTAACAGAACCGGCTGATAAACTGGCTGGTGTTCATGAGTTTATAAAACACATACTTTATACATGTCATAAATTACCTGCATTGATGAGACACACAGTGTGGATGAATGATCAGTAGTCGACAGGATATAAATAGCACTCCTAAAGAAGATGCAGTGTGGATGAATGATCAGGATATAAATAGCTCTCCTAAAGAAGATGCAGTGTGGATGAATGATCAGTAGTGACAGGATATAAATAGCACTCCTAAAGAAGATGCAGTGTGGATGAATGATCAGGATATAAATAGCACTCCTATAGAAGATGCAGTGTGGATGAATGATCAGTATATAAATAGCACTCCTATAGAAGATGCAGTGTGGATGAATGATCAGTATATAAATAGCACTCCTAAAGAAGATGCAGTGTGGATGAATGATCAGGATATAAATAGCACTCCTAAAGAAGATGCATTTTCCAGTTTGCTACCAACTTGATAGAGGGAACTTTAGCATAAAACCCACATGGAAAACTGAGATTCGGCAAATAACATATAAAGAGAGGCCAAACCAACAACAGAAGTTACTAAAACATAAATTGCTAATTTATGATGTAAAAGGTGGATTTTATGATGTAATGTCAACTTTATACATTTGTATCCCAGGACCACTCAATTTCCAATTTCTCAAAAAATCTCCTGTGGGTTACCCAGAATCACATTGGGTTACCCAGAATCACATCCTTTATCACTGACTGTAATGTAAACACACGAACAGCGATTTTAGGTACTGCATCTCAGTGCTAGAGGTGTCACTACAGACCCTGGTTCAAAACTAGGCTATATCATAACAGGCCGGATTGGGAGTCCCATAGGGCAACGCACAGTAGCCCAGCATCGTCTGGGTTAGGGTTTGGCAGGGGTTTGGCCGTCATTGTAAATAAGAATTTGTCCTTAGCTGGTTTGCCTGTTTAAATAAAGGTTAAATACATTTTTTTAAATGTAACTTCATTACACCGTTATACTGGCATACAAACTCGGTAGCATAGAGTTCATAATACATATGACGTTGGGAAATAGTGCATTGTGGGTAGTTTAGAAGATTTCCCGAAATAAGTTAATACATTTGTAATAATGCAAAAACATAACTGTTTGTACTTATAGGTAACCATATCGTGACTACAACTAGCTTACTAGGTCTTTAACCACACTGTGTTGTTACGCTGGTGAGTAAAAACTCATGCTTCCTACACTTTAACTTTTTGTCTGACAATAAAATAATAATTTTACTCAACTGCGTTACCCACTCCAGTCAGCAGATGGCGGTGTGGGAATTTAAGGTAATGCTGTTGGTGTGACGTATAATGTAGTGGACGGAACTCTTCTTTCAACAGCAAACAGTTACTCAGCCACCTCGGTAGCTTGTTAGACAAAATAGCCGAACAATAAAGCTCTTTAGATGCTTTAGTGTATATTAGGCACTGTGTTTTAAACCCACTTCTGTCGTCTAGTTAGTTATCCGTTTTAATTTCATATTTACGGTGTTTTTGTTATTATTCAGCTAGCGGGCTGGTTAAGTTAGCATTAGCCTAGCTAGCGAACATTCCCAACCATGCGGTCACTGAGCTACTCTCCTCCTGCTAAAGAAGAGGTCTGCTGGACGGAGAAAGCTCTCATCAAAGAGGAGGAGGAAGAGGAGGCTGTTTCAATACAAAAACAAGTAGAGGGTGAGGCTGTTACAGTGAAAGAAGAGGAAGACGCGTTCAGAGTGAAAGAGGAGGATGTTACAGTAAAAGAAGAGGAGGAAGATGAGGATGTTACAGTAAAACAAGAAGTAGAGGGTGAGGCTGTTACAGTGAAAGATGAAGAGAAAGACGTTTCTGTTAAACAAGAGGAAGAAGAGGATGATGCTGTTTTTGGAGTGAAGAAGGAAGGAGAGATTACTGTCACATTGAAAGATGAAGAGGAGGAGACGGGAGATCTGATTAACACCAGTAAGTACCGCCTTCAATTAGTTTTTAACTTTGGATATTCAGAGTTGGCTCGTCAATACCTCTTCAACGGAGGGATCTGGGATGATGACTGATATGTCTAGAATCAGACGACGTAGAGACAAGCTACCCCTTGTTTTCTCCGTTCCGTTTCCAAAAAGTGACTTAACATATATATTTGAGGAGGGTCTATCTGCTGACCGCAGACTGGGGGGCCACGGCATGTAGTGATTTTAATGTAGTGATGTTTTACTACACACCGTGACCCCCAATAGAGCCATGTGAGAGTTGGGTTGGCTACACCAAAGATTATGGATATACTGACAAGATGTCTCTCCGTCCTAACAAGGGGAGTCGTTGTCCACAAAGCTGCACTGTGGGTTGTCTATCTCCCACCTATCCTGTCTTTGGATTGGTGGATACATCTTATTATTGTAATCTATTGTTTATATTCTATGAGGGTTGTTGTCGTCAACCGCCTGTATTCAATGGAGAGAGATGCTAAGCTACTAGCATGAATATGCATAGCTATCTGGAGACAACTCCTATAATGTTTTTATCAAAGTTGTCGGTATGTCACGTGTCCACGTAACAACTTAATCATTACGAAACTTCTGTTAGATCAAGTAAACCTCATGTAGGAAATAAGCCATTCATTTTTGTTGTTGACCAAATTCAACACTTTCCACATTGGGTTGATAATTGTTTCCACTTGGATACAACCAACTGTAGCCTACTGGCATGACCTAGAGAGATACAACCTACTGTAGCCTACTGGCATGACCTAGAGAGATACAACCTACTGTAACCTACTGGCATGACCTAGAGAGTTACAACCTACTGTAACCTACTGGCATGTCCTAGAGAGATACAACCTACTGGCATGACCTAGAGAGATACAACCTACTGTAACCTACTGGCATGACCTAGAGAGTTACAACCTACTGTAGTCTACTGGCATGACCTAGAGAGATACAACCTACTGTTACCTACTGGCATGACCTACAGAGATACAACCTACTGTAACCTACTGGCATGACCTAGAGAGATACAACCTACTGTAACCTACTGGCATGACCTAGAGTGTTACAACCTACTGTAACCTACTGGCATGACCTACAGAGATACAACCTACTGTAGCCTACTGCCATGACCTAGAGAGATACAACCTACTGTAACCTACTGGCATGACCTAGAGTGTTACAACCTACTGTAACCTACTGGCATGACCTACAGAGATACAACCTACTGTAGCCTACTGCCATGACCTAGAGAGATACAACCTACTGTAACCTACTGGCATGACCTAGAGAGTTACAACCTACTGTAGTCTACTGGCATGACCTAGAGAGATACAACCTACTGTAGCCTACTGCCATGACCTAGAGAGATACAACCTACTGTAATCTACTGGCATGACCTAGAGAGATACAACCTACTGTAACCTACTGGCATGACCTAGAGAGATTCAACCTACTGTAACCTACTGGCATGACCTAGAGAGTTACAACCTACTGTAGTCTACTGGCATGACCTAGAGAGATACAACCTACTGTAACCTACTGGCATGACCTACAGAGATACAACCTACTGTAGCCTACTGGCATGACCTAGAGAGATACAACCTACTGTAGCCTACTGGCATGACCTAGAGAGATACAACCTACTGGCATGACCTAGAGAGTTACAACCTACTGTAACCTACTGGCATGACCTAGAGAGTTACAACCTACTGTAGTCTACTGGCATGACCTAGAGAGATACAACCTACTGTAACCTACTGGCATGACCTAGAGAGTTACAACCTACTGTAACCTACTGGCATGACCTAGAGAGTTACAACCTACTGTAACCTACTGGCATGACCTAGAAAGTTACAACCTACTGTAACCTACTGGCATGACCTAGAGAGTTACAACCTACTGTAGCCTACTGGCATGACCTAGAGTTACAACCTACTGTAACCTACTGGCATGACTTAGAGAGTTACAACCTACTGTAACCTACTGGCATGACTTAGAGAGTTACAACCTACTGTAACCTACTGGCATGACCTAGAGAGTTACAACCTACTGTAACCTACTGGCATGACCTAGAGAGTTACAACCTACTGTAACCTACTGGCATGACCTAGAGAGTTACAACCTACTGTAACCTACTGGCATGACCTAGAGAGTTACAACCTACTGTAGTCTACTGGCATGACCTAGAGAGTTACAACCTACTGTAACCTACTGGCATGACCTAGAGAGTTACAACCTACTGTAATCTACTGGCATGACCTAGAGTTACAACCTACTGTAATGACCTAGAGAGATACAACCTACTGTAACCTACTGGCATGACCTAGAGATACAACCTACTGGCATGACCTAGAGAGATACAACCTACTGTAACCTACTGGCATGACCTAGAGAGTTACAACCTACTGTAACCTACTGGCATGACCTAGAGACACAACCTACTGGCATGATCTAGAGAGATACAACCTACTGTAGCCTACTGGCATGACCTAGAGAGATACAACCTACTGTAACCTACTGGCATGACCTAGAGAGTTACAACCTACTGTAAACTACTGGCATGACCTAGAGAGTTACAACCTACTGTAACCTACTGGCATGACCTAGAGAGATACAACCTACTGTAACCTACTGGCATGACCTAGAGAGATACAACCTACTGTAACCTACTGGCATGACCTAGAGAGATACAACCTTCTGTAACCTACTGGCATGACCTAGAGAGATACAACCTACTGTAACCTACTGGCATGACCTAGAGAGATACAACCTACTGTAACCTACTGGCATGACCTAGAGAGTTACAACCTACTGTAACCTACTGGCATGACCTAGAGAGTTACAACCTACTGTAGCCTACTGGCATGACCTAGAGAGATACAACCTACTGGCATGACCTAGAGAGTTACAACCTACTGTAACCTACTGGCATGACCTAGAGAGTTACAACCTACTGTAACCTACTGGCATGACCTAGAGTTTCAACCTACTGTAACCTACTGGCATGACTTAGAGAGATACAACCTACTGTAACCTACTGGCATGACCTAGAGATACAACCTACTGGCATGACCTAGAGAGATACAACCTACTGTAACCTACTGGCATGACCTAGAGAGTTACAACCTACTGTAACCTACTGGCATGACCTAGAGACACAACCTACTGTAGCCTACTGGGATGCTCTAGAGAGATACAACCTACTGTAGTCTACTGGCATGACCTAGAGAGATACAACCTACTGTAACCTACTGGCATGACCTAGAGAGTTACAACCTACTGTAGCCTACTGGCATGACCTAGAGAGTTACAACCTACTGTAACCTACTGGCATGACCTAGAGAGTTACAACCTACTTTAACCTACTGGCATGACCTAGAGTTACAACCTGCTGTAACCTACTGGCATGACCTAGAGAGTTACAACCTACTGTAACCTACTGGCATGACCTAGAGAGTTACAACCTACTGTAACCTACTGGCATGACCTAGAGAGATACAACCTACTGTAACCTACTGGCATGACCTAGAGAGATACAACCTACTGTAACCTACTGGCATGACCTAGAGAGTTACAACCTACTGTAACCTACTGGCATGACCTAGAGAGTTACAACCTACTGTAGCCTACTGGCATGACCTAGAGAGTTACAACCTACTGTAGCCTACTGGCATGACCTAGAGAGTTACAACCTACTGTAACCTACTGGCATGACCTAGAGAGATACAACCTACTGTAACCTACTGGCATGACCTAGAGAGTTACAACCTACTGTAGCCTACTGGCATGACCTAGAGTTACAACCTGCTGTAACCTACCTGCATGACCTAGAGAGTTCCAACCTACTGTAACCTACTGGCATGACCTAGAGAGATACAACCTTCTGTAACCTACTGGCATGACCTAGATATATATATCTAGGTCATCTAAGCATTTCTAAACTTTTTTCTCTCACTTTTATGGGGTATTGTGATGTCTTTATGAGGTATTGTCTGAAAATTGATAATTGAAAAAAATATATATATAATAACCAAATATGTAAAAAGGGAAGGGGTCTGAATGCATGTATGTTGTATGTTCTAGGGCAGATTTAAAAAAAATAGTATTTTCTTTCTACCAATTGATTGGTTGAAATGTTATGACGTGTATTTGTTCATATAGACACACCCCGTGTGTTTAATAAAATCAACTGTATGTGCAGAACTTGAATTGAACTGATGCTTCAAGCGTTTGATTAAATAATTAACACACACAAATGACTTGAGGAAGCCAGAGGTCAATATAACCAGAAGAAAATAACCAATTCCCCACCTGCTGCTGGCCTTCGTTAATTCTGACGTAATGCTCCTGGAGTTTCCGGTAAAATAGGCAAACTTTTTCCATTTCCGTTTGAAGTGCCAATTTATCTTACCATTTCTACCGATCTGCTTGCCAGTTATGAACGAGTTACAACACCTGTTTGGCTCCTCCACTTCCTGGGTCGGTGAAGTGAGGTATTACATTTAAGGATTAAATCATTTAAGGAATATATCCAAGTCTCACGCTCATCACCTGTGGAATGCGGGGCTTCCAGCGAGGTGTGGATTTAACCTGTTAGGGCTAGGGGGCAGTATTTAAACGGCCGGATAAAAAACTTACCCGATTTAATCTGGTTACTAATCCTACCCAGTAACTAGAATATGCATATACTTATTATATATGGATATAAAACACCCTAAAGTTTCTAAAACTGTTTGAATGGTGTCTGTGAGTATAACAGAACTCATATGGCAGGCAAAAACCTGAGAGATTCCTTTACAGGAAGTGGCCTGTCTGACCATTTATTGTCTTTCTTTGACATCTCTTCCCAAAACAAAGGATCTCTGCGGTAACGTGACACTTCCCACGGCTCCAATGGGCTCTCAGAGCCCGGGAAAAACCTGAATGACGTAATTCAAAGCCCTGGCTGAAACACACGAGCGCTTTTGCTAAGTGGTCTATCAGAGGACAAAGGGCTTAGGCGCGTGCACTGGCCTCCCCGTCTTTCTGTTTTTCCCTCTATTTACCGAAACGTAGATTCCCGGTCGGAATATTATCGCTTTTTTACGAGATAAATTGCATAAAAATTGATTTTAAACAGCGGTTGACATGCTTCGAAGTACGGTAATGAAATATTTAGAATTTTTTTGTCACGAAATGCGCCATGCGCACGACCCGTATTTACCATTTCGGATAGTGTCTAGAACGCACGAACAAAACGCCGCTGTTTGGATATAACGATGGATTATTTGGGACCAAACCTACATTTGTTATTGAAGTAGAAGTCCTGGGAGTGCATTCTGATGAAGAACAGGAAAGGTAATAACATTTTCCTTATAGTAAATCTGATTTTGGTGAAGGCTAAACTTGCCGGGTGTCTAAATAGCTAGCCCGTGATGGCTGGGCTATGTACTTAGAATATTGCAAAATGTGCTTTCACCAAAAAGCTATTTTAAAATCGGACATATCGAGTGCATAGAGGAGTTCTGTATCTATAATTCTTAAAATAATTGTTATGCTTTTTGTGAACGTTTATCGTGAGTAATTTAGTAAATTGTTAGTAAATTCCCCGGAAGTTTGCGGGGGGTATGCTAGTTCTGAACGTCACATGCTAATGTAAAAAGCTGTTTTTTCATATATATAT
Organism: Salmo salar; assembly: GCF_965601325.2. NCBI lineage: Eukaryota > Metazoa > Chordata > Actinopteri > Salmoniformes > Salmonidae > Salmo > Salmo salar. The sequence goes on from NW_027675339.1 coordinate 1,048,622, forward strand.
GAACTTGATTGAACAAAACATGCATGTATTGTATAACATAATGTCCTAGGTGTGTCATCTGATGAAGATCATCAAAGGTTAGTGCTGCATTTAGCTGTCTTCTGGGTTTTTGTGACATTATATGCTAGCTTGAAAAATGGGTGTCTGATTATTTCTGGCTGGGTACTCTGCTGACATAATCTAATGTTTTGCTTTCGTTGTAAAGACTTTTTGAAATCGGACAGTGTGGTTAGATTAACGAGAGTCTTGTCTTTAAAATGCTGTAAAATAGTCATATGTTTGAGAAATTGAAGTAATAGCATTTCTAAGGTATTTGAAAATCGCGCCACAGGATTCAACTGGCTGTTACGTAGGTGGGACGATTTGGTGCCACCTAGCCCATGGGCCTCAGAGCTTGGACTCGAACCCAGAATCTCTAATGGCACAGCTTAGGCCACTTGCTCACCATTTTTGCTCTAGGCAGATATACTACATCCATAACTAGCAGTTTCTGCATTAGCAGGGAGGTGTTTCTGCAATCAAATTGTGTGTGCATCGCCCTTGTCGCAATATTAGGAAACACAGAAAGGTGCCTATATTTGAGAACAAAAGTCGCCTGGCACACTGCTTAGGAGTTCAACACCTTTTACTTATTTCTAGTTACTACTAATGTGAAAACAAGACTAAATATGACTATTGTTGCTCACTTGACTGTCTTAAGACAATTGTCAAGTAATTTTAACATTCATTACAGACGTCAATTGTTGTACAGTATCATGGCTACGCTGTTGGCATCACCTTTTTCAGTGGATTTCTGCTGTTGTGAGCCTTTAACTATCTGTCTGACTTGTTCACACAGGAGAGAGACGTGACTATCATGGATCCTCTGGGGAGCCTCAACATCATGATGCTAACGAGTCAGAGAAGAGCCTGTCCAGATTCTATCACCTCAAGAAACACCAGCAGAGACCGACAGGGAAGAAATCTATCTGCTGCTCTGACTGTGGAAAACATTGCAAATCTTCATCAGAACTTAAAATACACCAGCGAACACACACAGGAGAGAAATCTCACCACTGTTTTGATTGTGGGAAGAGTTACTTAAGATTAAAAGCACTAAAAGTACACCTGAGAATTCACACTGGAGAGAACCCTTACAGCTGTGATCAATGTGGGAGGAGTTTTACTACATCTTTCTCTCTGACTCTACACCAGAGAATACACACAGGAGAGAAACCGTACAGCTGTACTGAATGTGGGAAGAGTTTTACTCAGTCAAGCAACCTGTTATCACACCAGAGGATACACACAGGAGAGAAACCTTATAGCTGTGATCAATGTGGGAAGACTTATATTTCATCTTGCCATCTGACTAGACACCAGCGAGTACACACAGGAGAGAAACCTTATAGCTGTGATCAATGTGGGAAGACTTATATTTCATCTTGCCATCTGACTAGACACCAGCGAGTACACACAGGAGAGAAATCTTATAGCTGTAATCAATGTGGGAAGAGTTTTACTCGGCCAGACAGCCTGATATTACACCAGAGAAGACACACAGGAGAGAAACCTTATAGCTGTGGTCAATGTGGGAAGAGTTTTACTACATCTGGCTATCTTACTCTACACCAAAGAACACACACAGGAGAGAAACCTTATAGTTGTGGTCAATGTGGGAAGAGTTTTACTACATCTGGCTCTCTGACTCGACACCAGAGAAGACACACAGGAGAGAAACCTTATAGCTGTGGTCAATGTGGGAAGAGTTTTACTACATCTGGCTGTCTCTCCAGATCAAAACACCTCAAGAAACACCTGCAGAGATCCACAGGGAAGAGATCTCACTGCTGCTCTGACTGTGGGAAGAGATTCACCTCTTCGTCAGGCATTAAAATTCATCAGAGAACCCACACAGGAGAGAAACCTTTTAGCTGTGGTCAATGTGGGAAGAGTTTTACTACATCTGGCTGTCTGACTCGACACCAGAGAACACACACAGGAGAGAAACCTTATAGCTGTGATCAGTGTGACAAGAGATTCTCCGGTAAAAGACATCTGATCAAACATCAGAAAATACATGAAGGAGTTGTTTCATGATATCAATGATATAATGTCACAATGTAGAATGTTTTTAACATTGTAGTAGGAGTATTTTAATGATGTCACAATGTAGAACCCTAAACGTTTGTCCCCTGTTCTATTGATTTCAGCATGATATGGATATTAGCCTCAGGGGGAAATCCAGGCTCTGAAATGGAAGAGTTACTATTTATGAGATTTAATAAAAAGTGACTAACAAAAAAAGAGCTGTGTTACACTCACCATGTTGGTGACCCACTTGAATCAAAATGCAACACTTCAAAATGTAGCTAGCTGTTTTCTACAAATTGTCCTCTGACCAGGGATGTACACATTATTCCCAGATTCCGTGTGGTTTTTGAGCTGTTAGTTTTAACAGGATGTGCAACCTCATCTCCCTCCTCTTGCACAAATGATTTTAGCATGATATCGATGAGTTATGACAAATAAGTGTTGTGTTCCTTTGTTTAGTGACCCCTAAATTTAAATGTATCACTCCAAAATGTAGCTGACTGTCTTCTGCAGGTTGTCCTCTAATGAGGTAAAATATATCTCCCATTTCCATGTGTTTTTTTAGTTGTGTTAGTTTCAACAGCACGTACAACCTGATTTCCCCCCTAATGGATATCAGTGATTTATTGCTACTTGTCAAAACACGTTTTATTATTCCATGCCTCACCATTAAGGGAATTATTGCCAATACATATTAACAAAGGGGTGTACATTTGGTTTTGAAATTTACAATTTATGTAACATTTAGTAATCATAATTATTTATGCAACCAGCTGACCATTTTTTGGTACAATTATATTGACATTGTTGCCCTGTTTTTAGAATATCTGGGTTCATTCTCAGATGTGCCAACCCAAATGTACTGGAGCATGACATTGGGGACTGGGCCCCGATCCAACAACATGCCTATCTAGTGAACCCTGAAAAGAGAGAGAAGCTCTGCAGTGAGGTGGAAAGTTTTTATGGATAATGCAGGAGTTTCCTCTTGAAATCAGACATGTCAGTGGTGAGGACAACTTGGTTGCTGATTGTCTCAAGGGTGGGCAGTTAAAAAGTTGAGTGTTTTGTGTTTAGCCAGTGCATTGCCATGGATCACAATTTATTATGACTGCATGTTTTTCCGTATTGGAGATGAGTTTTGTTTGGGCTCGTTCCAAGGGGACGAGAGTTCTAGAAGCTAGTGAGTTTTAGGAAGACGAGAGTTCTAGAAGCTAGTGAGTTTTAGGAAGACAAGAGTTCTAGAAGCTAGTGAGTTTTAGGAAGACGAGAGTTCTAGAAGCTAGTGAGTTTTAGGAAGACGAGAGTTCTAGAAGCTAGTGAGTTTTAGGAAGACGAGAGTTCTAGAAGCTAGTGAGTTTTAGGAAGACGAGAGTTCTAGAAGCTAGTGAGTTTTAGGAAGACGAGAGTTCTAGAAGCTAGTGAGTTTTAGGAAGACGAGAGTTCTAGAAGCTAGTGAGTTTTAGGAAGGATTCTATGGAAAGAAAAAGGACAAAAGATACTATTGTATATTATTATTTAGAAATACGTGTTTTTTTTCTTCTTTTTAATTGTTGACAGCCAGTAGACACCATGTTTATATTGGTGAAGGTGAAGCATTGTAGTTGATTATATTGGGAAATTAAATTGTTTTCTGTTGGTGGTGAGCAAACTTGTCCAAAAGAAATGTAGGATATATTTGTTGTCTTAAGGTGTTACAGGCTTTGGTTTTTCCATTTATGTTTTGAGGTTGGACTTTAGCACGTCTAGCTCGTTAGCACGTCTAGCTCGTTAGCACGTCTAGCTCGTTAGCACGTCTAGCTCGTTAGCACGTCTAGCTCCGTCAGCACGTCTAGCTCGTCAGCACGTCTAGCTCGTTAGCACGTAGGACGCACTGATTGGTGTCACCTCGTTAGTCAGTATGTGTTACACCTGTGCTGGCTTGTCCATCTCGTTAGTGGGAAGGTGTTTCACCTGAGCTGGTCCAGGTTCTATTTAAGAGTGTCTGGCCCAGTGCTCCAGTTGTCTTGATACATGTGGAGAGTCAACACCTTTAGTTGCTCCACCTTTTTGTTTTGCTTCCTGTCTTTAAGTTTGGTGTGGGTTTTTCTTTTGTTTTCCTCTTCTTGGGCAGATTTAGTGGGTCTCATGGTGGGTGTCTTTTATGTCCCAGTTGTTGTTACTAGTCAACTTTCAGTGGACACTGAGAGAGCAAAACTGCAACATTGTTATAATACTTTTATTGCATCAAATGGTTGTTTTATGCAACAGAATAGAGGGTTCTTATAACTATTGTGTCTGTGTTCTACTGAGGATGGGCCTCTGGGAGAAAACACTGACAGGAGATTTACAATGTCTTTTGGGTGATAAAACCTAAAGAGACTGCATTCCAGAACATGAGTTAATGTTTCTGTTCTATATGGTACCAGGGAGAGATGACCCCAGGGCCAGACCCTGGTCTCTACATAAAGAGTACTGTTTTTACAGCAGATACTGTCTGCTGAGAATTATAAGTATCTTTCATACAAATCTTAATCTTGTGACCCGTTCTATACATCTGTTGTTGGTCATGTAGGTTAAAAGGGGTGTGTCTTGGCTGTAAAAGACCTTTGTACTTTTGTATCGTGGCTCTCAACGAATCATCTGGGGGTGATTCATCTCTCAATGAATCATCTGGGGTTGATTCATCTCTCAACGAATCATCTGGGGGTGATTAATCTCTCAACGAATCATCTGGGGGTGGTTTGTCGACCAGCCATCATTTTCGTAGAACACTCAATTGATTCACTTTATATGTGTGTGTTGTATTGACCTGCTCCCGTATTAATAAGTGAATAAAGATTTAGTTTTAGAATAACGCTGACTTGTGTGATAAGTTTGTTTCCTCAATTGATATTAAAGAAATTAACCTCCACATTTGGCGATGGGGATGTGAATCTTGACCTGGCTCCTGACGACCTGGGTAAATGACCTGGCTCCTGATGACCTGGGTAAATGACCTGACTCCTGACGACCTGGGTAAATGACCTGACTCCTGATGACCTGGGTAAATGACCTGGCTCCTGATGACCTGGGTAAATGACCTGACGACCTGGGTAAATGACCTGACTCCTGACGACCTGGGTAAATGACCTGGCTCCTGATGACCTGGGTAAATGACCTGGCTCCTGACGACCTGGGTAAATGACCTGGCTCCTGATGACCTGGGTAAATGACCTGACGACCTGGGTAAATGACCTGACTCCTGACGACCTGGGTAAATGACCTGGCTCCTGATGACCTGGGTAAATGACCTGGCTCCTGATGACCTGGGTAAATGACCTGACGACCTGGGTAAATGACCTGACTCCTGACGACCTGGGTAAATGACCTGGCTCCTGATGACCTGGGTCAATGACCTGGCTCCTGACGACCTGGGTAAATGACCTGGCTCCTGACGACCTGGGTAAATGACCTGACGACCTGGGTAAATGACCTGGCTCCTGATGACCTGGGTAAATGACCTGACTCCTGATGACCTGGGTAAATGACCTGGCTCCTGATGACCTGGGTTAATGACCTGATGACCTGGGTAAATGACCTGACTCCTTACGACCTGGGTAAATGACCTGGCTCCTGACGACCTGGGTAAATGACCTGGCTCCTGATGACCTGGGTAAATGACCTGACTCCTGATGACCTGGGTAAATGACCTGATGACCTGGGTAAATGACCTGACTCCTTACGACCTGGGTAAATGACCTGGCTCCTGACGACCTGGGTAAATGACCTGACTCCTGACGACCTGGGTAAATGACCTGGCTCCTGACGACCTGGGTAAATGACCTGGCTCCTGACGACCTGGGTAAATGACCTGGCTCCTGATGACCTGGGTAAATGACCTGACTCCTTACGACCTGGGTAAATGACCTGGCTCCTGACGACCTGGGTAAATGACCTGGCTCCTGATGACCTGGGTAAATGACCTGGCTCCTGATGACCTGGGTAAATGACCTGGCTCCTGATGACCTGGGTAAATGACCTGACTCCTGATGACCTGGGTAAATGACCTGGCTCCTGACGACCTGGGTAAATGACCTGACTCCTGACGACCTGGGTAAATGACCTGGCTCCTGACAACCTGGGTAAATTACCTGGCTCCTGATGACCTGGGTAAATGACCTGACTCCTGACGACCTGGGTAAATGACCTGGCTCCTGACAACCTGGGTAAATTACCTGACTCCTGATGACCTGGGTAAATGACCTGGCTCCTGATGACCTGGGTAAATGACCTGGCTCCTGATGACCTGGGTAAATGACCTGATGACCTGGGTAAATGACCTGACTCCTGACGACCTGGGTAAATGACCTGGCTCCTGATGACCTGGGTAAATGACCTGGCTCCTGACGACCTGGGTAAATGACCTGACTCCTGATGACCTGGGTAAATGGTGCACCAGGGATCCCTCAAACTTGGGATCTCAGGGAGACTTCGGGAACGGAGCAAATTAACCCACCTTTGATCTGAGTGGATACCACAACTCAAACCTAGTTTAAAAAATAATGAAGTGAGCGAAACACGCAAAGTGGAGATTTTAGAAAATCCTCGTAGGCTCTGAGTGTGTATTCCTGTGTGAGGGGGGGCACCTTGGAGGTGTAAACAGGGCCCAGTCAGGAGGCTCTGAGTGTGTACTCCTGTGTGGAGGTGTAAACAGGGCCCAGTCAGCTATCTCTGTAAACTGGATGAAAACTAGAATCTGTGTTTACTAGTTAAGACTATTTATGATATAGTATAAGATAGTAAGGTGCACCTGTAATTGTTTTAAACCTGTAATTATTTTAAACCTGGACACCATTTTAGAAGTATTGAAAGATGTAAATGTATGAGTTACATTATCCTAGGAACTAACCATTAGATAGAAATGTGAAAATGTTCCTGCAGGTTAATATATTGTTGAAAAACAACTAATTGATTAGGTATGTTTGAGATTAGCATTGTGTGACTGTGATATGAGAGTTGTGTGACTGTGATATGAGAGTTGTGTGACTGTGATATGAGAGTTGTGTGACTGTGATATGAGAGTTGTGTGACTGTGAAATGAGAGTTGTGTGACTGTGATATGAGAGTTGTATGACTGTGATATGAGAGTTGTGTGACTGTGATATGAGAGTTGTGTGACTGTGATATGAGAGTTGTGTGACTGTGATATGAGAGTTGTTTGACTGTGGAAATGAGTCTTAATCTGTCGTTTGGATAGTAACATATAGAAATATGCTGAATCAGATGATTGAAATGTGGATAATAAATGATGATATTTTAGAAAGCAGCGGAAGGTCTATAGTTCCTGGGAGGCTTGATTTTGCCGTGGTCTCTGGGAGGTTAGAGAACCGTTGAGGATCCCATGGTCATTGTCTGGGAAACTAAAGTTTATTTTTGGTTCTGCTGGGAGGATGTTTGGAGAGATGCTTCGTTGCTATGGAGAGTCCCTGAAAAAGCAAATGGAATGGTTGTCGTGACTACCTGAGAATTTCTTACGTTTTATATGGATTCTGTGAATATATGAAAATATGATGAATTGTATGTGTGTATAATGATTACTAGAGATTTGATAAAGTAATACTGGGAATATAATTAGATACAATTTAAACAACCCATATGTAGACGAACGTAGGCTTTGAGTTGGTATCTTTAATGGATCATTTGATAAAGATGAGGTTTAAGCATTATTAAACAGTCTACAAAGTCTGGGCAGTTGGATGAAACTATAAAACACTTATTGGACTTTCTCCATCCGGGTACTACATTTGAAATAAAACTGCCCTTAAGGTCTGGGGGGGGGGGGGGGGGGGGGGGTCTTCCCAGTATGAGAGGAGTTGCTAGATTTATTGAATAAACTTTTTTCCATAAAATTAGAGTGAGCCAAGGTAACTATGTAAATGTATCTCAGACAAGGTGACTTTTATCTATATACACTCTAAAAAGTAAAGGTTCCTGGAGTATCCTGTAGGGGTTCTTCACATTGGAACTGTGGGGGAACCCCTAAAAGTTATTTGAAGAACATTTTGTGGGAACCTCTAAGTTCTTTGAAGAACCCCTTATCATGGTTCCTCAAAGAACCTTTTGGGGTTCATTTTTTAACTCCCTGTCCGCGCTCCCTCCGTTATAAAAACATATTTTAATAATAACAATATTGACAATATTGATTTTGTCACATCCTGGCCAGTATAAGGGTTAATTGTTATTGTAGTTTGGTCAGGACGTGGCAGAGGGTATTTGTTTTATGTGGTTCGGGGTGGTGTTTTGGTAAAAGGGCGTTTGATTTAGTATTTCCGGGTTTTTGGTTTATGGTCTATGTTTATGTATTTCTATGTGTAGTCTAGTAAGTGTGTTTCTATGTAGAGTTAATTGGGGTGGACTTCCAATTGAAGGCAGCTGTGTGGTGTTGCCTTTGATTGGAAGTCCTATATTAGTTGGGTGTGTTTGTCTGTGTGTTTGTGGGAGATTGTTCTGTGTTTAGCCTTGTGCCTTGCAAGACTGTCTGTATATCGTTCGTTCACTTGTTTTGGGAAGTTAATAAACGTCAAGATGAGCTTACACATACCTGCTGCGTTTTGGTCCTCCATTACCGACGAAAACCGTGACAGATTTAAATAATTCATTGTTTATTTAGTGGCACCACAAATGTGAATAAATATTTACAAAACAATTTACCAAACAAAACACATTACCAAATTGCAACATTTCTGCAGACATGTCAGACCATAATAAATAATACATTTATTTTGTATAGTGATTTTCATGACATTTAAAAAAATAATAATGATGTACAATAAAAACATAAAAAATGAATCACAGGTCAACTAACAATATTGTAGACTTGATGCTAAATACAGATTTTTCAGCTTTAGTGTGTATATCATATCCACTTAGTTATGTTAGGAAGTTTTCCATCTTTATGACCGGCCCTGGTAACTTCACCCCAACTTCTCTGATCCCCAGAACACAGTAACTTAACAACATAACTGTTTTTCTGACATTTTTGGGAAATTTAAGGGAAAATAAAACATCCAGCCGTAGCAGAGCTCCAAGTCCCATGGGGACGTCCTCGAGGGCCTGGATGTTCTCCCCATCAAAGGCCAGCGGGATTTCACTCTCATGATGAAATGGATTTCCACCGATGTGCAGTAAAGGAGTGAAGAGCGGTGAAATCTGTGTCAACAAAAGTAAGAAATGATTAATACACAAACAATTAACAAAGAACATAACAAATGTTCAGCTGTAGTTTTATATAAGCATGCACACCTATGTTTATGAAGAAACAGATGATTGGTGCATAGACATACCTTGTCACGGACATAAAGGCCACTCGGGTCCTCATTGAAGAGGTAGGGCAAGAGCAGAATCACTGCTGTGGTCTCCAGTCCTAGTAAAGTAAAGCAATGATCTCACTACACTTGCTAATTTTATTACCAAATACATTAGAGAAAGGGAAGGAATAAGAGCAAATACCTCTTCTGTATTGTCCTTCAGGGACTGTCAAAATAGCAGGATGATGTCCTCACCCCTGCCTCGCCTCTCTACCTCTGATAGTCCTTGAATTCTCTTTTTGTCTATATCCATTCTATGGACTTGATTCATTTCTGAGAAGATCTGAAAAGATCATTTGCACACATTTGTACGCTAATAGATTTCAGTTTGTATTGACTGCTATGTAGGTTAAATGTACACTTCAAATGCAGCTGTCCTACAACATATCTGTACCTTCTTCTTGATCCCAATTGCATTGTGTCCATCTTCTGTCCTATAAGAGTTTCAAAGGAAGAGAAAATGTGTCAAAGAATAGTCTTTCAAAAAAACAAATATATATATTAAGTAAATATTGAAAGATACAATGTAATGCAAAATAGAAGAACATATTGGAGAAAGCACTAGCCAATACAGTACTGCCATACAGTAACAGTACTGCCATACAGGCATAATATCACATTTCAAGATATCTTTGTACACAAATTGTTCAATATTTTATCAGGCTGACTTGAAAGATTATACACAACATTTTGCTGCGTGGCAATACTGTGTTTGGATTCTGAAGGGCATTTATACAAAAGAGGTAGTCTAGACACTGTATTAATACCATTATGCATTTGAATCCCATCTACAGCTACCATCAAGATATTAATTTCCCTCCACAAGGGGGCCGACATGTAACGTTTCCAAAATGGGATAGTATTGTACATGTAACGTCTCCAAAATGGGATAGTATTGTACATGTAACGTTTCCAAAATGGGGTAGTATTGGACATGTAACGTTTTCAAAATGGGATAGTATTGTACATGTAACGTTTCCAAAATAGGATAGTATTGTACATGTAACGTTTCCAAAATGGGATAGTATTGTCCATGTAACGTTTCCAAAATGGTATAGTATTGTACATGTAACGTTTCCAAAATGGGATAGTATTGTACATGTAACGTTTCCAAAATGGGATAGTATTGTACATGTAACGTTTCCAAAATGGGATAGTATTGTACATGTAACGTTTCCAAAATGGGATAGTATTGTACATGTAACGTTTCCAAAATGGGATAGTATTGTCCATGTAACATTTCCAAAATGGTATAGTATTGTACATGTAACGTTTCCAAAATGGGATAGTATTGTACATGTAACGTTTCCAAAATGGGATAGTATTGTACATGTAACGTTTCCAAAATGGGATAGTATTGTCCATGTAACGTTTCCAAAATGGTATAGTATTGTACATGTAACGTTTCCAAAATGGGATAGTATTGTACATGTAATGTTTCCAAAATGGGATAGTATTGTACATGTAACGTTTCCAAAATGGGATAGTATTGTCCATGTAACGTTTCCAAAATGGGATAGTATTGTACATGTAATGTTTCCAAAATGGGATAGTATTGTACATGTAACGTTTCCAAAATGGGATAGTATTATCCATGTAACGTTTCCAAAATGGTATAGTATTGTACATGTAACGTTTCCAAAATGGGATAGTATTGTAACGTTATGCCCCCTTGTGAGTTAATAGTATTGCATGCTGTAGCAGGCTATATAAAGAGGAAGACCTCCATTGACGATTCAGTTCGTTGTAACATCTCGTCTGGACAGGTCACCGTCCTTAGTTAGTTAGTAAACGAAGCTAACGTTAGTAGAAGCTGCTGCAGCTCCAATACAGTATGAGGTGGGACGGTGAACTGATGTTGAATTACACCTCTGTTGCTAGGCAGAACTTTAGTCACATGAGTTCTTCCTCACTTGACCTGACCTGACCTCAGCCTAAATTCCTCACTCCTCCCCACCTCACGGCTGTCCTGTTGACTTGTTCCAGACTGTGGCCCTTCTCCTCCCCACCTCACGGCTGTCCTGATGACTTGTTCCAGACTGTGGCCCTTCTCCTCCCCACCTCACGGCTGTCCTGTTGACTTGTTCCAGACTGTGGTCCTTCTCCTCCCCACCTCACGGCTGTCCTGTTGACTTGTTCCAGACTGTGGCCCTTCTCCTCCCCACCTCACGGCTGTCCTGTTGACTTGTTCCAGACTGTGGTCCTTCTCCTCCCCACCTCACGGCTGTCCTGTTGACTTGTTCCAGACTGTGGTCCTTCTCCTCCCCACCTCACGGCTGTCCTGTTGACTTGTTCCAGACTGTGGTCCTTCTCCTCCCCACCTCACGGCTGTCCTGTTGACTTGTTCCAGACTGTGGCCCTTCTCCTCCCCACCTCACGGCTGTCCTGTTGACTTGTTCCAGACTGTGGCCCTTCTCCTCCCCACCTCACGGCTGTCCTGTTGACTTGTTCCAGACTGTGGCCCTTCTCCTCCCCACCTCACGGCTGTCCTGTTGACTTGTTCCAGACTGTGGTCCTTCTCCTCCCCACCTCACGGCTGTCCTGTTGACTTGTTCCAGACTGTGGTCCTTCTCCTCCCCACCTCACGGCTGTCCTGTTGACTTGTTCCAGACTGTGGTCCTTCTCCTCCCCACCTCACGGCTGTCCTGTTGACTTGTTCCAGACTGTGGTCCTTCTCCTCCCCACCTCACGGCTGTCCTGTTGACTTGTTCCAGACTGTGGTCCTTCTCCTCCCCACCTCACGGCTGTCCTGTTGACTTGTTCCAGACTGTGGCCCTTCTCCTCCCCACCTCACGGCTGTCCTGTTGACTTGTTCCAGACTGTGGTCCTTCTCCTCCCCACCTCACGGCTGTCCTGTTGACTTGTTCCAGACTGTGGCCCTTCTCCTCCCCACCTCACGGCTGTCCTGTTGACTTGTTCCAGACTGTGGTCCTTCTCCTCCCCACCTCACGGCTGTCCTGTTGACTTGTTCCAGACTGTGGTCCTTCTCCTCCCCACCTCACGGCTGTCCTGTTGACTTGTTCCAGACTGTGGTCCTTCTCCTCCCCACCTCACGGCTGTCCTGTTGACTTGTTCCAGACTGTGGCCCTTCTCCTCCCCACCTCACGGCTGTCCTGTTGACTTGTTCCAGACTGTGGCCCTTCTCCTTCCATAGGATCCCTGATGTCTAACAATAACACATTCTGACAGAATGTAAACGTTCTACATTCCCCTCAAACAGTGACATGAATAAGGATATTTCATATTTTCAAGTTCAGAACCCATCACCTGCTATGTAAAAGAGAGAAGAATGCACAATGGTCAATGCTATCTGGGATCCTTGGGACATCCCTACCCTGAACCCTAACCTTAACCCCTACCTTAACCATTTTAAATGTCAACTTCAACGGGCTAGGGACGTCCCAAGGATGTATCTCTACCTGAAAATACATGATCTAAGTGATTGATAGTTGGTATTCAGCAGTCATAAAGCCTTATTTACTTTAATGAACTACTAAAATAGTGATTTAGTCAGACAGCATAGACAGCAGCTCTACACTTTATTGACTGACTGATCCATTCATCCTTCCATCCCTCCTCAGCCTTCCTCTCCTCTGAAGACCCAGTGAGGGTGGAGCTCAGTCAGAGAGCTGTTGAGGGACTGGTTAGGAAGACCACTTCTACAGCCAGAGAGGTGAGAGGTCACACATGGTTTAGATGGTAAATATTTATGTCCCCTTAGTGGTTCATCACGTCAGCTAAAGGGAATATGTTCCATCATCCATGTTTATTTACATTAGTGCAAATTGTCCACTGATATTGGTGTAATTTCTCACCCCTTTTGGCTGTATGAAAGTTAATTTCCCCTCAGACACACACATTTGTTCTTTGATATTATGAAGGTCATTTGTGTCAAATGTACTTTTCCTCACTCATTAACCCCATATCTTTACATTGCTTATGCATAATCAGTGGCCTGACTGCATCCAGACTGTGTCAAAGGCCCATCCTGGTAGATCTGAACCTAATGCAGCTTGGAGTGATCAGATGACAGATGTCACATTTTAGTGCCAGGTATAACTGAGGCCATAGATGCTCCATATCCATTACTTTGAGTGTTTTATATATTACTAAGTGTTAATTTCTGTGTTGCAGGGACAGTCAATGTTTACCACTCCACCACACCTTCAGCAGGCTTCAAAAGTGGGATTGATACTGTTTTCATACTAAGAGTCTGTTGATTTCATTGGGTTGATCAAATCAAGCTTTATTTATACAGCACCTTTCAGACATGGATGCAACACAATGGTTTCACAGAAAAAAAACTAATTAAAAAAATGAAAATAAACAGAAATATTTAGTACACAACAAACAGAAGATTAACAACTGAAAGACTAATGAACATTCTAAGGAATTGCCATTGATTAAAATATGAATTGGATGCAATATCCAACCCAAAATATAACTTGTTTTTTAGGAGGGGCTCTGAAAGACACTATGGGGGTGTCCACTGGAAGTTGACTAGTAACAACAACTGGGACCTAAAAGACACCCACCATGAGACCCACTAAATCTGCCAAAAAAGAGGCAAACAAAATAAAATCCCACACCAAACTTAAAGACAGGAAGCAAACCAAAAAGGTGGAGCAAGATGGACGAGATGGACAAGCCAGCACAGGTGTAACACATACTGACTAACGAGGTGACACCAATCAGTGCGTCCTAACGAGCTAGACGTGCTAACGAGCTAGATGTGCTAACGAGCTAGACGTGCTAACGAGCTAGACGTGCTAAAGTCCAACCTCAAAACATAAATGGAAAAACCAAAGCCTGTAACACCTTAAGACAACAAATATATCCTACATTTTTGTTGGACAAGTTTGCTCACCACCAACAGAAAACAACTTCCATTTCATTATTATAATCAACTAAAATGCTTCACCTTCACCAATATAAACATGGTGTCTACTGGCTGTCAACAATTAAAATCAAGAAAACAACACATATTTCTAAATAATAATATACAATAGGATTATTTGTTTCTCCTTTTTCTTTCTATAGAATCCTAAATCCCACTAGCTTCTAGAACTCTCGTCTTACTAAAACTCACTAGATTCTAGAATACTCCTCTTCCTAAAACTCACTAGCTTCTAGAACTCTCGTCTTCCTAAAACTCACTAGCTTCTAGAACTCTCGTCTTCCTAAAACTCACTAGCTTCTAGAACTCTCCTCTTCCTAAATCCCACTAGCTTCTAGAACTCTCGTCTTCCTAAAACTCACTAGCTTCTAGAATACTCCTCTTCCTAAAACTCACTAGCTTCTAGAACTCTCGTCCCCTTGGAACGAGCCCAAACAAAACTCATCTCCAATAAGGAAAACCATGCAGTCATAATAAATTATAAATTGTGATCCATGGTAACGCACTGGCTAAACGCAAAACACAAAACTTTTTAACTGCCCACCCTTGAGACAATCAGCAACCAAGTTGTCCTCACCACAGACATGTCTGATTTCAAGAGGAAACTCCTGCAATATCCGTATTAGCCAGGAATTTAGCCAGGACACCAGGGGTTAACACCCCTACTCTTACGATAAGCACCATGGGATCTTTAATGACCTCAGAGAGTCAGGACACCCGTTTAACGTCCCATCTGAAAGACGGCACCCTACACTGGGCACTGTCCCCAATCACTGCCCTGGGGAATTTGGATATTGTTTAGACCAGAGGAAAGAGCGCCTCCTACTGGCCCTCCAACACCACTTCCAGCAGCATCTGGTCTCCCATCCAGGGACTGACCAGGACCAACCCTGCTTAGCTTCAGAAGCAAGCAAGCAGTGGGATGCAGGGTGGTATGCTGCTGGCAATCAATTGTGCGAAAGGAGGAAGATGAGATTACACATCCTGTTAAAACGAACAGCTCCACAACCACATGGAATCTGGGAATAATGTGTACATCCCTGGTTAGAGGACAATTTGTAGAAAACAGCTAGCTACATTTTGAAGTGTTGCATTTTGATTCAAGTGGGTCACCAACGTGGTAAGTGTAACACAGCTCTTTTTTTGTTAGTCACTTTTTGTTAAATCACATAAATAGTAACTCTTCCATTTCAGAGCCTGGATTTTCCCCCTGAGGCTAATATCCATATCATGTTGAAATCAATAGAACAGGGGACAAACGTTTAGGGTTCTACATTGTGACATCATTAAAATACTCCTTCTACAATGTTAAAACATTCTACATTGTGACATCATTAAAATACTCCTTCTACAATGTTAAAACATTCTACATTGTGACATTAATTCATTGATATCATGAAATAACTCCTTCATGTATTTTCTGATGTTTGATCAGAGATCTTTTATCAAAGTATCTCTTCACACATTGATCACAGCTATAAGCTTTCTCTCCTGTGTGTGTTTTCTGGTGCATCTTCAAATTCTGTGAAGTTGAGAATCTTTTTCCACAATCTGAACAGTGGAATGGTTTCTCTCCTGTGTGTACTCGCTGGTGTCTTGTCAGATTGCCAGATTCAGCAAAACTCTTTCCACATTGACAACAGCTATAAGGTTTCTCTCCTGTGTGTGTTCTCTGGTGTAATTTGAGCTGGCAAGATTGAACAAAACTCTTCCCACATTGAGTACAGCTATAAGATTTCTCTCCTATGTGTGTTCTCTGGTGCACTGTCAGATGGCCAGATTGACCAAAACTTTTCTCACATTGACCACAGCTATAAGGTTTCTCTCCTGTGTGTGTTCTCTGGTGTAATTTGAGCTGGCCAGATTGAACAAAACTCTTCCCACATTGAGTACAGCTATAAGGTTTCTCTCCTGTGTGTATTCTCTGGTGCACCGTCAGATCTCTAGATTTTAAAAAACTCTTCCCACATTGACCACAGCTATACGGTTTCTCTCCTGTGTGTATTCTCTGGTGTGATATGAGGCTGGTTGACTGAGTAAAACTCACCCCACATTGAGTACAGCTAAAAGATTTATCTCCTGTCTGGATTCTCGGATGAATTTTAATGCCTGATGAGGTGAATCTCTTCCCACTGTCAGAGCAGCAGTGAGTTTTCTTCCCTGTGGATCTCTGCTGGTGTTTCTTGAGGTGTTCTGATCTGGAGAGACTCTTCTCTGCCTCTTCAGCATCACGAGGTTGTTGAGGTTCCTCAGAGGACCCATGACTGTCCCGCCTCTCTCCTGTGTGAACAACAAAGTCAGACAGATGGTTAAATGCCCACAACAGCAGAAATCCACTGTTTATTTGAGGTAAAAGGTGATGCCCAGATCATACCCATGAACTTGTACAACAATTGACTTCTGTTAAATTATTTGACCATTAAGACAGTCAACTTAGCAACAATCATATTTTGTCTTGTTTTCAAATCAGTAGTAACTAGAAATAAGTTATTAAAGTTGTTGAAACTCTAAGCAGTGTGCCAGACAACTATTGGTCTCCAATATAGGTCCCTTTCTGTGTTTGCTAAAATTGCAGCACGAAGGCAATGCGCACACAATTTGATTGCAGAAACTCCTCCCTGCTAATGAGGAAACCACTAGTTATGGATGTAGTATATCTGCTAATGAGGAAACCACTAGTTATGGATGTAGAATATCTGGTAATGAGGAAACCACTAGTTATGGATGTAGTATATCTGGTAATGAGGAAACCACTAGTTATGGATGTAGAATATCTGGTAATGAGGAAACCACTAGTTATGGATGTAGAATATCTGGTAATGAGGAAACCACTAGTTATGGATGTAGTATATCTGTTAATGAGGAAACTACTAGTTATGGATGTAGTATATCTGGTAATGAGGAAACCACTAGTTATGGATGTAGTATATCTGGTAATGAGGAAACCACTAGTTATGGATGTAGTATATCTGGTAATGAGGAAACCACTAGTTATGGATGTAGTATATCTGGTAATGAGGAAACCACTAGTTATGGATGTAGTATATCTGCTAATGAGGAAACCACTAGTTATGGATGTAGTATATCTGGTAATGAGGAAACCACTAGTTATGGATGTAGTATATCTGCTAATGAGGAAACCACTAGTTATGGATGTAGTATATCTGGTAATGAGGAAACCACTAGTTATGGATGTAGTATATCTGGTAATGGGGAAGCCACTAGTTATGGATGTAGTATATCTGGTAATGAGGAAACCACTAGTTATGGATGTAGTATATCTGGTAATGAGGAAACCACTAGTTATGGATGTAGTATATCTGGTAATGAGGAAACCACTAGTTATGGATGTAGTATATCTGCTAATGAGGAAACCACTAGTTATGGATGTAGTATATCTGGTAATGAGGAAACCACTAGTTATGGATGTAGTATATCTGCTAATGAGGAAACCACTAGTTATGGATGTAGTATATCTGCTAATGAGGAAACCACAAGTTATGGATGTAGTATATCTGGTAATGAGGAAACCACTAGTTATGGATGTAGTATATCTGCCTGGAGCAAAAATGGTGAGCAAAGATTTTAGTTTTTCACAATGTATTCGGAATATTACAGCGCACTATCAGGACAAGATCAGGAGTGCAACTCAAGGAAACTCACAATAAGCTCTGTGTCTATTCACTAATTCACCACCGTGGGGGAAACTCAGGGGAGTTCTCATAGGCTGACAGCAAAAATAGCCTCCATTTACAGGTTGCTTATGAGTGCATTTCACATTACTTTTGGATTATAATTGTAAAGCTCGTTTGAACCTCCTGCTTAATATGTTTGTGTTATTGTCGCAAATCAACTGCTTTACACTTAAAACCTGTTAGGGCTAGGGGGCAGTATTGACACGGCTGGATAAAAAAACATACCCGATTTAATCTGGTTACCACTCCTACCCAGTAACTAGAATATGCATATACTTATTACATATGGATAGAAAACACCCTAAATTTTCTAAAACTGTTTGAATGGTGTCTGTGAGTATAACAGAACTCATTTGGCAGGCAAAACCCTGAGACATTTTCTGACAGGAAGTGGATACCTGATGTGTTGTATTGCCTTTAAACCTATCCCATTGAAAAACACAGGGGCTGAGGAATATTTTGGCACTTCCTATTGCTTCCACTAGATGTCACCAGCCTTTACAAAGTGTTTTGAGTCTTCTGGAGGGAGATCTGACCGAACAAGAGCCATGGAACGATGATGTCCCATTAGACACCTGGCGCGCGAGTTCATGTTGGGTACCCTCGTTCCAATACGTTATAAAAGAGTATGCATTCGTCCACCTTGAATATTATTCATGTTCTGGTTAAAAAAGGCCCTAATGATTTATGCTATACAACGTTTGACATGTTTGAACGAACGTAAATATATTTTTTCCCCTCGTTCATGACGAGAAGTCCGGCTGGCTTAGATCATGTGCTAACAAGACGGAGATTTTTGGACATAAATGATGAGCTTTTTTGAACAAAACTACATTCGTTATGGACCTGTGATACCTGGAAGTGACATCTGATGAAGAGAATCAAAGGTAATGGATTATTTACATAGTATTTTCGATTTTAGATCTCCCCAACATGACGTCTAGTCTGTATCGCAACGCGTATTTTTCTGGGCGCAGTGCTCAGATTATTGCAAAGTGTGATTTCCCAGTAAGGTTATTTTTAAATCTGGCAAGTTGATTGCGTTCAAGAGATGTAAATCTATAATTCTTTAAATGACAATATAATATTTTACCAATGTTTTCTCATTTTAATTATTTAATTTGTGACGCTGACTTGACTGCCGGTTATTGGAGGGAAACGATTTCCTCAACATCAATGCCATAGTAAAACGCTGTTTTTGGATATAAATATGAACTTGATAGAACTAAAAATGCATGCATTGTCTAACATAATGTCCTAGGAGTGTCATCTGATGGAGATTGTAAAAGGTTAGTGCATCATTTTAGCTGGTTTTATGGTTTTGGTGACCCTGTCTTTGAATTGACAAAACATTACACACAACTCTTGTAAATGTACTGTCCTAACATACTCTAAATTTATGCTTTCGCCGTAAAACCTTTTTGAAATCGTAAAACGTGGTTAGATTAAGGAGATGTTTATCTTTCAAAGGGTGTAAAATAGTTGTATGTTTGAAAAATTAGAATTTTGACATTTATTTGGATTCAAATTTGCCGCTCTTGAAATGCACCTGCTGTTCGCTAGCGTCCCACCTAGCCCATAGAGGTTAAAAAACACTTCAACCAGTAAAATGCTCTTTGGCTAGCTTTAACATCAGCCTGACAATGAGGGTTTGTACACCAAGTGTTTAACAAATTGGCCCATAACTTCACCTAACAATAACATAGGCCTACTGTAGGACCCATAACTTCACCTAACAACAACACAGACCTACTGTAGGACCCATAACTTCACCTAACAATAACATAGACCTACTGTAGGACCCATAACTTCACCTAACAACAACATAGACCTACTGTAGGACCCATAACTTCACCTAACAACAACATAGACCTACTGTTGGACCCATAACTTCACCTAACAATAACATAGACCTACTGTAGGACCCATAACGTCACCTAACAACAACACAGACCTACTGTAGGACCCATAACTTCACCTAACAACAACATAGACCTACTGTAGGACCCATAACTTCACCTAACAATAACATAGACCTACTGTAGGACCCATAACTTCACCTAACAACAACATAGACCTACTGTAGGACCCATAACTTCACCTAAAAACAACATAGACCTACTGTAGGACCCATAACTTCACCTAACAATAACATAGACGTAGGACTATAAATCATTTAATATTTCAGGTGAAACATGGAAATTAAAATGTCTTTGTCATGACATTTCATAACCTGATCACCAGATAATTCTGTGAATAATCCCACTAGGCTACTCTGTAATGTGTTGTCATTCTAAATGTCCTGAATAAAGGAAAATAGCTCTGTGTGTTGTACAATAGCCTATCCATCAAGGAACAGTTCTCTACACATTATGAGCTAAGTATCTCTGTGTCCAAACAGACTAACGAGACCCTACTGTAAATCAACCAGACAATAACACATTATGAACATTGATTTGTTTGGGATGTTGCATCCAACGTGGAGCACGGCATAACTGTCTTTACCAGAGTAATGAATGAAGAAGCACTTTGGTTGTTGTTGCATGTCGTGATGTTTGTCATGTGACTGTCATTCAGAAAATGATTTCCTGGATCAGCTGATGATAGTGGAACATGTGACTGTAACTAAACAGCTACAGTATTAAGAATTATGTCTAATTATTGAAGAACCACATTAATGACAGTATCCATTTGGGTGTCAATAAAGTTAAGGTGACTCTTGGTTTGAACCATTGGATTTAGCAAACTGAAATGATTTAGGATTTCTGTGCCCATGAAAACTGTTTTCCCAGCGTAACATAAGGAGACACTAAATGTTACGTAGGTAGAGAGCATTTCAGAAATCTGAATACAAAAAAACTGTCCTAACAGGACAATAACCTAAACCACAAGGCCAAATCTACACTGGAGGAGCTTACCAAGATGACATTGAATGTTCCTGAGTGGCCTAGTTACAGTTTGGACTTAAATCGTCTTGAAAGTCTATGGCAAGACTTGAAAATGGCTTGTGTCCCTGTTTTATAAGATAGTACTCACTGTATTTACTGGTGTTAATCAGATCAATGTCCCTGTTTTATTAGATAGTACTCACTGTATTTACTGGTGTTAATCAGATCAATGTCCCTGTTTTATTAGATAGTACTCACTGTATTTACTGGTGTTAATCAGATCAATGCCCCTGTTTTATAAGATAGTACTCACTGTATTTACTGGTGTTAATTAGATCAATGTCCCTGTTTTATTAGATAGTACTCACTGTATTTACTGGTGTTAATCAGATCAATGTCCCTGTTTTATTAGATAGTACTCACTGTATTTACTGGTGTTAATCAGATCAATGTCCCTGTTTTATTAGATAGTACTCACTGTATTTACTGGTGTTAATCAGATCAATGCCCCTGTTTTATAAGATAGTACTCACTGTATTTACTGGTGTTAATCAGATCAATGTCCCTGTTTTATTAGATAGTACTCACTGTATTTACTGGTGTTAATCAGATCTCCAGTCTTCTCTTCTTCGTCCTCCTCTAATGTGACAGTAATCTCCCCCTCTTCATCCTTCATTCCAAAAACGTCTTCATTTTCTTTCACTCCATAAACTGCATCCTCCTCTTTCTCTTCCTTCTCCTGTTTCACTCTGAACGCGTCTTCCTCTTCTTTCTCTGTAACGTCTTTCTCTTCTTCTTTCACGGTAACAGCCTCACCATCTACTTGTTGTTTTACTGTGACATCCTCCTCTTCCTTCTCCACTTTCACGACAATGTTCAGCCCCAGAGCTTCTTTCTCAGTCCAACAGACCTCTTCTTTAGCAGGAGGAGAGTAGCTTAGTGAACTCATGGTCGGAGATGTTAGCTAGCTAGGCTAATGCTAACTTAACCAGCCAGATAGTTGCAACGTAAATATTAAATTAAATGGGGTAGCTAGTTGTTTACACATAAGTATGTTTAAATCACAGTTGCAATTAAACCTGGAAAGTGTCTAAAGAACTTGAATGTTCCGACTTTGTCGGCTAGCGAGCTACCGAGGTGGCTGCAGTTGTTGAAGAAGCGTTCCGTCCACTAGATTATACGTCACACTAGAAACATCGCCTGAAAGACACATATCGCCATCTGCTGTCTGGAGGGAGGAAACGCAGTTGAGGAGGGAAAACTATTTTTATTCTTCATTGAATTATAATATTATAAAGCAGTTTAGGGAAACGTTTTTTTCTCTCCATTAAATATTAATATTATATCAACACGTAC
The DNA here is from genome assembly GCF_965601325.2 of Salmo salar. Classification (NCBI taxonomy): domain Eukaryota; kingdom Metazoa; phylum Chordata; class Actinopteri; order Salmoniformes; family Salmonidae; genus Salmo; species Salmo salar. The sequence continues at coordinate 1,070,856 of NW_027675339.1, forward strand.
AAAGAGCAACAAGTGTTGTTTGATTAGTACATATTTTTTATGAGAATTTAAAACAAACTACATCTACTCCACATCTGTATTTCTGATTCAGTCAAATAACTACATATCAAAATAAGCACCTAGTTATTGATACCCTTGATAATGATGAGCAAAAATTACTGTATGAAATAAATAAATTAACTTTACCCACTACCAGGATATTTTAGCCAAAAACCTGGTTACCTCTCTGCTAGGAGGCTGAAACTTGGCCATAAGTGGATCTTCCAGTAAGACACATCAACATCCACGAAGAAATGGTTAATTGGGCACAAAAATCAACATTTTCAATGGCCATCTCAGTCTTCGGACTTGAACTCCATTGAAAACCTGTGGTTTGAATTGAACAGGGCAGTCCATAAGACAGACTAAATTAAACAAGGACATGGAGAAAATCTGTATGGAGGAAATCCAACCCAATGTCCACCTGGTACACTGGCAGGGTCTGAATCAAACCCAATGTCCACCTGGCACACTGACAGGGTCTGAATCAAACCCAATGTCCACCTGGCACACTGACAGGGTCTGAATCCAACCCAATGTCCACCTGGCACACTGACAGGGTCTGAATCCAACCCAATGTCCACCTGGTACACTGACAGGGTCTGAATCAAACCCAATGTCCACCTGGTACACTGGCAGGGCCTGAATCAAACCCAATGTCCACCTGGTACACTGACAGGGTCTGAATCAAACCCAATGTCCACCTGGCACACTGACAGGGTCTGAATCCAACCCAATGTCCACCTGGTACACTGACAGGGTCTGAATCAAACCCAATGTCCACCTGGCACACTGACAGGGTCTGAATCCAACCCAATGTCCACCTGGTACACTGACAGGGTCTGAATCAAACCCAATGTCCACCTGGTACACTGGCAGGGCCTGAATCAAACCCAATGTCCACCTGGTACACTGACAGGGTCTGAATCAAACCCAATGTCCACCTGGCACACTGACAGGGTCTGAATCCAACCCAATGTCCACCTGGTACACTGACAGGGTCTGAATCAAACCCAATGTCCACCTGGAACACTGACAGGGTCTGAATCCAACCCAATGTCCACCTGGTACACTGGCAGGGTCTGAATCAAACCCAATGTCCACCTGGCACACTGACAGGGTCTGAATCCAACCCAATGTCCACCTGGTACACTGACAGGGTCTGAATCAAACCCAATGTCCACCTGGAACACTGACAGGGTCTGAATCCAACCCAATGTCCACCTGGTACACTGACAGGGTCTGAATCAAACCCAATGTCCACCTGGAACACTGACAGGGTCTGAATCCAACCCAATGTCCACCTCGTACACTGACAGGGTCTGAATCAAACCCAATGTCCACCTGGTACACTGGCAGGGCCTGAATCAAACCCAATGTCCACCTGGTACACTGGCAGGGTCTGAATCAAACCCAATGTCCACCTGGTACACTGACAGGGTCTGAATCAACCCAATGTCCACCTGGTACACTGACAGGGTCTGAATCAACCCAATGTCCACCTGGTACACTGGCAGGGTCTGAATCAACCCAATGTCCACCTGGTACACTGACAGGGTCTGAATCAACCCAATGTCCACCTGGTACACTGACAGGGTCTGAATCAACCCAATGTCCACCTGGTACACTGACAGGGTCTGAATCAACCCAATGTTAAGGGGAGGGTAGATTGGTCAAGAGGGTGATGATTATTGTTGTTCTACTGCCTGATTGTTATGCAACAACACTGTTTACAAAAGCTTTGTTAAATCAGCACAACAGTTTTCAGCTGTGCTAACATAATTGCAAAAGGGTTTTCTAATGATCAATTAGCCTTTTAAAATGATAAACTTGGATTAGCTAACACAACGTGCCATTGGAACACAGGAGTGATGGTTGCTGATAATGGGCCTCTGTACGCCTATGTAGATATTCCATAAAAAATTTGCCGTTTTCAGCTACAATAGTCATTTACAACATTAACAATGTCTACACTGTATTTCGGATGAATTTGATGTTATTTTAATGGACAAAAAATGTGACTTTCTTTAAAAAACAAGGACATTTCTAAGTGACCCCAAACATTTGTTACACCATGTAGGAGCAGTATAGACCTAGTCTGTTCATTATATACATCTACATGATGTATTGTTACACCATGTAGGAGCAGTATAGACCTAGTCTGTTCATTATATACATCTACATGATGTATTGTTACACCATGTAGCAGCAGTATGGAGGTACAGAGGGGACAAAATTGTTGACCCCCTTGATAAAGATGAGCAAAAACGACTCTATAAAATCAAGAATTAAAATATTGAGCTATATTGTATGTAAAAAAATAAATAAAGGGAAATAATATTATTTTATACTAATACAATTGCTCAGAGAAAGAGATTTAGTTTAACATGTAATTCTCAAAAGGCAGGGGTCTGAATTATTGCCACCCATGTTTTCAATACTCCAGCACCTTCCCCTTGGGAGGATAATGACAATCAAATGTTTTATGAGATTAGAGAACACATTGGGTGGGACCTTTTGGATTCAGACCCTGTCAATGTACCAGGTGGACATTGGGTTTGATTCAGACGCTGTCAGTGTACCAGGTGGACATTGGGTTTGATTCAGACCCTGCCAGTGTGCCAGGTGGACATTGGGTTGATTCAGACCCTGCCAGTGTACCAGGTGGACATTGGGTTTGATTCAGACCCTGTCAGTGTGCCAGGTGGACATTGGGTTTGATTCAGACCCTGCCAGTGTACCAGGTGGACATTGGGTTTAATTCAGACCCTGTCAGTGTACCAGGTGGACATTGGGTTTGATTCAGACCCTGCCAGTGTACCAGGTGGACATTGGGTTTGATTCCGACCCTGCCAGCATGGCCAGAAATGTATTCCAAGGTCAGTAACTTATAACCACAGAACCACCCCAGACCTTTCATGCCTGACTAAAAACACCAAAGTATTATATTTACTGCTATGGTCTAGTATGTCACTGCATCAGACACCATTCACAATACTAGCTGAGCTACTAGTAAAACATGACATATTATTTCCTAACCATTCACAATGCTGGCTGAGGTACGAGTAAAACATGACATATTATTTCCTAACCATTCACAATGCTGGCTGAGGTACGAGTAAAACATGACATATTATTTCCTAACCATTCACAATGCTGGCTGAGGTACTAGTAAAACATGACATATTATTTCCTAACCATTCACAATGCTGGCTGAGGTACGAGTAAAACATGACATATTATTTCCTAACCATTCACAATGCTGGCTGAGGTACGAGTAAAACATGACATATTATTTCCTAACCATTCACAATGCTGGCTGAGGTACTAGTAAAACATGACATATTATTTCCTAACCATTCACAATGCTGGCTGAGGTACGAGTAAAACATGACATATTATTTCCTAACCATTCACAATGCTGGCTGAGGTACGAGTAAAACATGACATATTATTTCCTAACCATTCACAATGCTGGCTGAGGTACTAGTAAAACATGACATATTATTTCCTAACCATTCACAATGCTGGCTGAGGTACGAGTAAAACATGACATATTATTTCCTAACCATTCACAATGCTGGCTGAGGTACGAGTAAAACATGACATATTATTTTCTAACCATTCACAATGCTGGCTGAGGTACTAGTAAAACATGACATATTATTTCCTAACCATTCACAATGCTGGCTGAGGTACTAGTAAAACATGACATATTATTTCCTAACCATTCACAATGCCGGCTGAGGTACTAGTAAAACATGACATATTATTTCCTAATTGTAAAAAAATCCCCACTCCTTAATCAACTAGTCTCTCACTGTTTAACCAGAATAACAGGAGTTGTGTCCTTCAAACTGTTAGATTGTTAGTCCAAAAGAATATTCAGCTACTTAGATGTCATGTATTGTCATGTTATGCTCACTATAAGAAGTCCTGAATGTATTTGAATGCCTGGAGGGGATGTGTTAATTCATAACCCATCATTTATACCTGTTAATTCATAACCCATCATTTATACCTGTTAATTCATAACCCATCATTTATACCTGTTAGTTCATAACCCATCATTTATACCTGTTAGTTCATAACCCATCATTTATACCTGTTAATTCATAACCCATCATTTATACCTGTTAGTTCATAACCCATCATTTATACCTGTTAGTTCATAACCCATCATTTATACCTGTTAATTCATAACCCATCATTTATACCTGTTAATTCATAACCCATCATTTATACCTGTTAGTTCATAACCCATCATTTATACCTGTTAGTTCATAACCCATCATTTATACCTGTTAGTTCATAACCCATCATTTATACCTGTTAATTCATAACCCATCATTTATACCTGTTAATTCATAACCCATCATTTATACCTGTTAATTCATAACCCATCATTTATACCTGTTAGTTCATAACCCATCATTTATACCTGTTAGTTCATAACCCATCATTTATACCTGTTAGTTCATAACCCATCATTTATACCTGTTAGTTCATAACCCATCATTTATACCTGTTAATTCATATCCCATCATTTATACCTGTTAATTCATAACCCATCATTTATACCTGTTAATTCATAACCCATCATTTATACCTGTTAATTCATAACCCATCATTTATACCTGTTAGTTCATAACCCATCATTTATACCTGTTAGTTCATAACCCATCATTTATACCTGTTAATTCATAACCCATCATTTATACCTGTTAATTCATAACCCATCATTTATACCTGTTAATTCATAACCCATCATTTATACCTGTTAATTCATAACCCATCATTTATACCTGTTAATTCATAACCCATCATTTATTTATTTATTATCTGTTAATTCAGGGGCATTTCAGGCAGGCTGGCACGCTCCCTGACCTAACTTGGCAGGAACTAATGGGGATCCATAATAAACCCCAGGAAGAGTAGCTGCTGCCTTGGCAGGAACTAATGGGAATCCATAATCAATACAAATACTTGTATCAATATATTTGTGTCTCTTTACTCTTGGATTCTAAAAAGCTAATTAGCATCAAAGTAGACAACATGCAAGACTACAAATCCCTGCGAGCTCCTGCATGTCATCTCTAGCCAACACCTTTCACAGAACAGTTCACTGAATTGTCCATTGAAATACATTTTGACAATTTAATCATTGCTACATTAAGGCCTGATTGCTGGAGTGCTGCAGAGATGGTTGTCGTTCTGGAAGGTTCTCCCTTCTCCACAGAGGAACTCTGGAGCTCTGTCAGAGTGAACATCGGGTTCTTGGTCACCTCCTTGACCAAGGCCCTTCTCCCCAGATTGCTCAGTTTGGCCGGGCAGCCAGCTCTAGGAAGAATCTTGGTGGTTCCAAACTTCTTCCATATAAGAATGATGGAGGCCACTGTGTTCTTGGGGACCTTCAATGCTGAAGACATTTTTTGGTACACTTTCCCAGATCTGTGCCTCGACACAATCCTGTCTCAGAGCAATATGGACAATTCCTTTGACCTCATGGCTCGGTTTTTGTTCTGACATGCACTGTAAACTGTGGGATCTTATATAGACAGTTGTGTGCCTTTCCTAATCATGTCTAATCAATTGAATTTACCACAAGTGGACTCCAATCAAGTTGTAGAAACATTTCAAGGAAGATCAATTGAATCAGGATGCATCTGAGCTCAATTTCGAGTCTCATAGCAAAGGGTCTGAATACTTAAGTAAATACATTTGGGAAAATGTTTTTTTTAAATGATTTTGTTTTCTCATTATGGGTTATTGTGATGGCATTATGGGGTATTGATTATTCAATTATGAAATTATTTAACTTTAGAATAAGGCTGTAATGTAACTAAATGTTTAAAAAGTGAAGGGGTCTGAATACTTAATGAATGCACTGTATACCCCTTGCAGTTTTGTACACAGTCATGTGATACGTGGTATAGAAGAGTCCAATCTTAGGAGAGTACATGGGAGGCACTATACTGTGTGTCTGCAGGTGTCTATCTGGTCAAAACCACTGATACAGGTGCCCCTCCACCCTCTGGTGGGATGGATCATGTCTACAGAGAAACCTAGATTCAAATACTTAGATTTGTGTGTATTGGGTCTATGTTGTGAAATTGTTAGATATTACTTGTTAGATATTACTGCACTGTCGCAGCTAGAAACACAAGCATTTCACTACACCCACAATAATATCTGCTAAACACGTGTATGTGACCAATAAAATGTGATTTTGATTTGAAATAAACGTCCTATTTATCAAAGATGCTTTTGGCTGGAGTCAAAATGACTCCAAAGGATTTGAATTTGTTAAAAGTCCATATTGATATAGAAACACTAAACCATGATTTAGATTTATTAAGAACAAGTTGATTGACAAAGTCATTAAGAATTGAATAAACTACATTTTGGCTATGATAAAAGATATGCCTCTGGGGTCAAAATGATCCATGTCAGAAGTATGGTTCAATGCAAATATGTAGTGGGTGTAAAGTTTGTTTTAAATTCTCACTCATTAAAAACGAATCAATCAACACATGCTTCTCTTTGAACGACTTAGTATAATATTTAACGTTTATGAAATAAATTAAAAATAAACGTTTGGTTCCTCAACTGCGTTGCCCAGTCCAGTCAGCAGATGGCGATGTGCGTCTTTTAGGTTCAGGCGATGCTGCCAGTGTGACGTATAATCTAGTGGACGGGACGCTCCTTCAACAACAACAGCTAGTCAGACACCTCGGTAGCTTTCTAGCAAACATAGCTACAACATTCACGCTCTTTACACTGTTTTGGTGTATATTAGTCGCTGTGTATTAAACACACTTCTGTCGTATGTACTTGTTGGCCCATTTAATGATATATTTACGTTGTTTGTCAGCTAGCTGGTTTGCTAAATTAGCTTAGAACTAAGCTAGTCGCTAATGCCAGCTAGCTAACATACTGACCATGAGTTCACGAAGCTACTCTCCTCCTGCTAAAGAAGCGGAGGTCTGCTGGACGGAGAAAGAAGCTCTAGTGAAAGAGGAGGAGGAAGAGGAGGCTGTTACAATACAAAAACAAGTAGAGGGTGAAGCTGTTAGCGTGAAAGAAGAAGAGAAAGACGTTACAGTGAAAGAAGAGAAAGACGCGTTCAGAGTGAAAGAGGAGGAGGATGTTACTGTAAAAGAAGAGGCGGCAGAGAAAGAGGAGGATTCCGTTTTTGGAGTGAAAGGGGAGGAGGGGGAGATGACTGTCACATTGGAGGAAGAAGAGGAGGTTGGAGATCTGTTTAACACCAGTAAGTACCGTCTCTGCAGTCGTTGAACCAATATGCAGTAAAGGGGTTCTACACTTTAATGTTGTTCTGTAGGAATGGCTGAAGCTTCACTGTAACGTGTAGAACATCAAGAGTGGACCATCAACAAAACGTTAACAATTGATCAAATGCATCCAATGACAATGCCTGAAATACTGTAGTCCTCAATATCTCCTATTAGATTAGCCCAAGATGTTCTCTTAAAGGGGCAATCAGCAGTTGTTACATCCATTTTGGGACTTATACATTCATGATATGTACCCATCTGTTTCTTGAATAATTCACTTATAAATGCCTCATGAGCTTAGTTCAACTGTCGAACCCCATCAGAACCCAAAATATAAGCTTCTTTTACTCCAATGTTTGTCAGTAAATATAAACAAACACTGTATATCCTCAAAACATGGTTAAAACTAGAATGTTGATATCATGGATGGTTACATTTCTCCAGCCCCATCCCTCAGCTTTTTACCGAAACGGGCAGGGAGTTCGCTTTGTTATTGTTTCTACTGCTGATTGCTGCCCCCGTTACTCCTCAAGGTCCAAGGACTGTATGTTATTTTCAGAGGTAGACTGGCTCTGTTCAGGTAAAATAGTCAAATAATCCATCTAAATGTGAATCGATTCTCAATTGCAATACGTTTCTAGAAGCATAAATTGCTGTACTTTCATATCAATTCAGAGTAATTTCACACAATATTTAAATATCACATCAAAATAATTTCACATAATACTTTCCGGACTAGTCTCCCAGTCCCTGCTGCTGAAAAACATCCCCACAGCATGATGCTGCCACCACCATGCTTCACCGTAGGGATGGTGCCAGGTTTCCTCCAGACCTGACTCTTGGCATTCAGGCCAATGAGTTCAATCTTGGTTTCATTAAGCCAGAGAATCTTGTTTCTCATGGTCTTAGAGTCCTTAAGGTGCCTTTTGTCAAACTCCAAGAGGGCTGTCATATGCTTTATACTGAGGAGTGGCTTCTGTCTGGCCACTACCATAAAGGTCTGATTGGTGGAGTGCTGCAGAGATGGTTGTCCTTCTGGAAGGTTCTCCCATCTCCACAGAGGAACTCTGGAGCTCTGTCAGAGTGACCATCAGGTTTGTGGTCACCTCCTTGACCAAGGCCCTTCTCCCCCAATTGCTCAGTTTGGCCTGGTGACCAGCTCTAGGAAGAGTATTCCATTTAAGAATGATGGAGGTCACTGTGTTCTTGGGGACCTTCAATGCTGCAGAATTTGTTTTTGGTACCGTTCCCCAGATCTGTGCCTCGACACAAGCTTGTCCTGGAGCTCTACGGACAGTTCCTTCGACCTCATGGCTTGGTTTTTGCTCTGACATGCACTGTCAACTCTGGGACGTTATATAGACAGGTGTGTGCCTTCCAAATCATATCCAATCAATTGAATTTCCCACAGGTGGACTCCGAACAAGTTGTAGATACATCTCAAGGATGATTAATGGAAACAAGATGCACCTGAAAGCAATTTCGAGTCTCATAGCAAAGGGTCTGAATACTTCAGTAAATAAGGTATTTCTGTTTTTTACCTGTTTTCACTTTGTCATTATGGGCTATTGATGACACCCCTCTGAAACAAGATAGCCTAACCATCAGAAAAACCTCTTCCTTAGCCTACTCCTCCCGCTGCTGCTGGCCTTCGTACATTCTGATGTTCTGCTCCTATAGTTTCTGGTAATAGGCTACACCAGCAGTCGTTATGCTCCTATAGTTTCTGGTAATAGGCTACACCAGCAGTCGTTAAGCTATAGTTTCTGGTAATAGTCTACACCAGCAGTCGTTATGCTCCTATAGTTTCTGGTAATAGGCTACACCAGCAGTCGTTATGCTCCTATAGTTTCTGGTAATAGGCTACACCAGCAGTCGTTAAGCTATAGTTTCTGGTAATAGTCTACACCAGCAGTCGTTATGCTCCTATAGTTTCTGGTAATAGTCTACACCAGCAGTCGTTATGCTCCTATAATTTCTGGTAATAGGCTACACCAGCAGTCGTTATGCTCCTATAGTTTCTGGTAATAGGCTACACCAGCAGTCGTTATCATCAAATCAGATTTATTTATATAGCCCTTTGTACATCAGCTGAAATCTCAAAGTGCTGTACAGAAACCCAGCCTAAAACCCCAAACAGCAAGCAATGCATGTGAAAGAAGCACGGTGGCTAGGAAAAACTCCCTAGGAAAAACTCCCTAGAAAGGCCAAAAACCTAGGAAGAAACCTAGAGAGGAACCAGGCTATGAGGGGTGGCCAGTCCTCTTCTGGCTGTGCCGGGTGGATATTATAACAGAACATGGTCAAGATGTTAAAATGTTCATAAATGACCAGCATGGTCAAATAATAATAATCATAGTAGTTGCCGAGGGTGCAACAAGCACGTCCGGTGAACAGGTCAGGGTTCCATAGCCGCAGGCAGAACAGTTGAAACTGGAGCAGCAGCAAGGCCAGGTGGACTGGGGACAGCAAGGAGTCATCATGCCAGGTAGTCCTGAGGCATGGTCCTAGGGCTCAGGTCCTCCGAGAGAAAGAAAGAAAGAGAGAAAGAGAGAATTAGAGAGAGCATATTTACATTCACACAGGACACCGGATAAGACAAGAGAATACTCCAGATGTAACAGACTGACCCTAGCCCCCCGACACATAAACTACTGCAGCATAAGTACTGGAGGCTGAGACAGGAGGGATCAGAAGACACTGTGGCCCCATCCGATGATACCCCCGGACAGGGCCAAACAGGCAGGATATAACCCCACCCACTTTGCCAAAGCACAGCCCCCACACCACTAGAGGGATGTCTACAACCACCAACTTTACCGTCCGAAGACAAGGCCGAGTATAGCCCACAAAGCTCCTATAGTTTCTGGTAATAGGCTACACCAGCAGTCGTTATGCTCCTATAGTTTCTGGTAATAGACTACACCAGCAGTCGTTATGCTCCTATAGTTTCTGGTAATAGACTACACCAGCAGTCGTTATGCTCCTATAGTTTCTGGTAATAGGCTACACCAGCAGTCGTTATGCTCCTATAGTTTCTGGTAATAGGCTACACCAGCAGTCGTTATGCTCCTATAGTTTCTGGTAATAGACTACACCAGCAGTCGTTATGCTCCTATAGTTTCTGGTAATAGACTACACCAGCAGTCGTTATGCTCCTATAGTTTCTGGTAATAGGCTACACCAGCAGTCGTTATGCTCCTATAGTTTCTGGTAATAGGCTACACCAGCAGTCGTTATGCTCCTATAGTTTCTGGTAATAGGCTACACCAGCAGTCGTTATGCTCCTATAGTTTCTGGTATTAGGCTACACCAGCAGTCGTTATGCTCCTATAGTTTCTGGTAATAGTCTACACCAGCAGTCGTTATGCTCCTATAGTTTCTGGTAATAGTCTACACCAGCAGTTGTTATGCTCCTATAGTTTCTGGTAATAGGCTACACCAGCAGTCGTTATGCTCCTATAGTTTCTGGTAATAGGCTACACCAGCAGTCGTTATGCTCCTATAGTTTCTGGTAATAGACTACAGTCGTTATGCTCCTATAGTTTCTGGTAATAGACTACACCAGCAGTCGTTATGCTCCTATAGTTTCTGGTAATAGACTACACCAGCAGTCATTATGCTCCTATAGTTTCTGGTAATAGACTACACCTGCAGTCGTTATGCTCCTATAGTTTCTGGTAATAGACTACAGTCGTTATGCTCCTATAGTTTCTGGTAATAGGCTACACCAGCAGTTGTTATGCTCCTATAGTTTCTGGTAATAGACTACACCAGCAGTCGTTATGCTCCTATAGTTTCTGGTAATAGACTACACCAGCAGTCGTTATGCTCCTATAGTTTCTGGTAATAGTCTACACCAGCAGTCGTTATGCTCCTATAGTTTCTGGTAATAGACTACACCTGCAGTCGTTATGCTCCTATAGTTTCTGGTAATAGACTACAGTCGTTATGCTCCTATAGTTTCTGGTAATAGGCTACACCAGCAGTCGTTATGCTCCAATAGTTTCTGGTAATAGACTACACCAGCAGTCGTTATGCTCCTATAGTTTCTGGTAATAGGCTACACCAGCAGTCGTTGTGCTCCAATAGTTTCTGGTAATAGACTACACCAGCAGTCGTTATGCTCCTATAGTTTCTGGTAATAGGCTACACCAGCAGTCGTTATGCTCCTATAGTTTCTGGTAATAGGCTACACCAGCAGTCGTTATGCTCCTATAGTTTCTGGTAATAGACTACACCAGCAGTCGTTATGCTCCTATAGTTTCTGGTAATAGGCTACACCAGCAGTCGTTGTGCTCCAATAGTTTCTGGTAATAGGCTACACCAGCAGTCGTTATGCTCCTATAGTTTCTGGTAATAGGCTACACCAGCAGTCGTTATGCTCCTATAGTTTCTGGTAATAGACTACACCAGCAGTCATTATGCTCCTATAGTTTCTGGTAATAGGCTACACCAGCAGTCGTTATGCTCCTATAGTTTCTGGTAATAGGCTACACCAGCAGTCGTTATGCTCCTATAGTTTCTGGTAATAGGCTACACCAGCAGTCGTTATGCTCCTATAGTTTCTGGTAATAGGCTACACCAGCAGTCGTTATGCTCCTATAGTTTCTGGTAATAGACTACACCAGCAGTCGTTATGCTCCTATAGTTTCTGGTAATAGACTACAGTCGTTATGCTCCTATAGTTTCTGGTAATAGACTACACCAGCAGTCGTTATGCTCCTATAGTTTCTGGTAATAGACTACACCAGCAGTCGTTATGCTCCTATAGTTTCTGGTAATAGACTACACCTGCAGTCGTTATGCTCCTATAGTTTCTGGTAATAGACTACAGTCGTTATGCTCCTATAGTTTCTGGTAATAGGCTACACCAGCAGTCGTTATGCTCCTATAGTTTCTGGTAATAGACTACACCAGCAGTCGTTATGCTCCTATAGTTTCTGGTAATAGACTACACCAGCAGTCGTTATGCTCCTATAGTTTCTGGTAATAGACTACACCAGCAGTCGTTATGCTCCTATAGTTTCTGGTAATAGGCTACACCAGCAGTCGTTATGCTCCTATAGTTTCTGGTAATAGACTACACCAGCAGTCGTTATGCTCCTATAGTTTCTGGTAATAGACTACACCAGCAGTCGTTATGCTCCTATAGTTTCTGGTAATAGGCTACACCAGCAATCGTTATGCTCCTATAGTTTCTGGTAATAGACTACACCAGCAGTCGTTATGCTCCTATAGTTTCTGGTAATAGGCTACACCAGCAGTCGTTATGCTCCTATAGTTTCTGGTAATAGGCTACACCAGCAGTCGTTATGCTCCTATAGTTTCTGGTAATAGACTACACCAGCAGTCGTTATGCTCCTATAGTTTCTGGTAATAGGCTACACCAGCAGTCGTTATGCTCCTATAGTTTCTGGTAATAGACTACACCAGCAGTCGTTATGCTCCTATAGTTTCTGGTAATAGACTACACCAGCAGTCGTTATGCTCCTATAGTTTCTGGTAATAGACTACAGTCGTTATGCTCCTATAGTTTCTGGTAATAGACTACACCAGCAGTCGTTATGCTCCTATAGTTTCTGGTAATAGACTACACCAGCAGTCGTTATGCTCCTATAGTTTCTGGTAATAGGATACACCAGCAGTCGTTATGCTCCTATAGTTTCTGGTAATAGACTACACCAGCAGTCGTTATGCTCCTATAGTTTCTGGTAATAGGCTACACCAGCAGTCGTTATGCTCCTATAGTTTCTGGTAATAGACTACACCAGCAGTCGTTATGCTCCTATAGTTTCTGGTAATAGACTACACCAGCAGTCGTTATGCTCCTATAGTTTCTGGTAATAGGCTACACCAGCAGTCGTTATGCTCCTATAGTTTCTGGTAATAGACTATACCAGCAGTCGTTATGCTCCTATAGTTTCTGGTAATAGGCTACACCAGCAGTCGTTATGCTCCTATAGTTTCTGGTAATAGGCTACACCAGCAGTCGTTATGCTCCTATAGTTTCTGGTAATAGGCTACACCAGCAGTCGTTATGCTCCTATAGTTTCTGGTAATAGGCTACACCAGCAGTCGTTATGCTCCTATAGTTTCTGGTAATAGACTACACCAGCAGTCGTTATGCTCCTATAGTTTCTGGTAATAGACTACAGTCGTTATGCTCCTATAGTTTCTGGTAATAGACTACACCAGCAGTCGTTATGCTCCTATAGTTTCTGGTAATAGGCTACACCAGCAGTCGTTATGCTCCTATAGTTTCTGGTAATAGGCTACACCAGCAGTCGTTATGCTCCTATAGTTTCTGGTAATAGACTACACCAGCAGTCGTTATGCTCCTATAGTTTCTGGTAATAGACTACACCAGCAGTCGTTATGCTCCTATAGTTTCTGGTAATAGACTACACCAGCAGTCGTTATGCTCCTATAGTTTCTGGTAATAGGCTACACCAGCAGTCGTTATGCTCCTATAGTTTCTGGTAATAGGCTACACCAGCAGTCGTTATGCTCCTATAGTTTCTGGTAATAGGCTACACCAGCAGTCGTTATGCTCCTATAGTTTCTGGTAATAGACTACACCAGCAGTCGTTATGCTCCTATAGTTTCTGGTAATAGACTACAGTCGTTATGCTCCTATAGTTTCTGGTAATAGACTACACCAGCAGTCGTTATGCTCCTATAGTTTCTGGTAATAGGCTACACCAGCAGTCGTTATGCTCCTATAGTTTCTGGTAATAGGCTACACCAGCAGTCGTTATGCTCCTATAGTTTCTGGTAATAGACTACACCAGCAGTCGTTATGCTCCTATAGTTTCTGGTAATAGACTACACCAGCAGTCGTTATGCTCCTATAGTTTCTGGTAATAGACTACACCAGCAGTCGTTATGCTCCTATAGTTTCTGGTATTAGGCTACACCAGCAGTCAGCAACCTTTTCCATTTGGTGCCAATTTCTGATCATTTCTACTGATCTGGTGCTAGTTATGATTTTCATATTCACATTTTACTGGAACAGTTTCATTTAATTTATAATAGTATTAATAATTATAATTGTCTTTATCTCAACATCATTCTCTGTGGTTAATCTACATTCTATTTAAATGAAAATTATAAATATACATTTTTATTTCCATTGCTAAGTTTAAAATGACCTACATAAAGCCCAAAAATTTAAACACGCCAACTCATTAGTGGTGGTGTGTTAACCTGTTAGGGCTAGGGGGCAGCATTTGCACGTCTGGTTAAAAAAATGTACCCGATTTAATCTGGTTACTAATCCTACCCAGTAACTAGAATATGCATATACTTATTATATATGGATAGAAAACACTCTAAAGTTTCTAAAACTGTTTGAATGGTGTCTGTGAGTATAACAGAACTCATTTGGCAGGCAAAACCCTGAGACATTTTCTGACAGGAAGTGGATACCTGATGTGTTGTATTGACTTTAAACCTATCCCATTGAAAAACACAGGGGCTGAGGAATATTTTGGCACTTCCTATTGCTTCCACTAGATGTCACCAGCCTTTACAATGTGTTTTGAGTCTTCTGGAGGGAGATCTGACCGAACAAGAGCCATGGAACGATGATGTCCCATTAGACACCTGGCGCGCGAGTTCATGTTGGGTACCCTCGTTCCAATACGTTATAAAAGAGTATGCATTCGTCCACCTTGAATATTATTCATGTTCTGGTTAAAAAAGGCCCTAATGATTTATGCTATACAACGTTTGACATGTTTGAACGAACGTAAATATATTTTTTCCCCTCGTTCATGACGAGAAGTCCGGCTGGCTTAGATCATGTGCTAACAAGACGGAGATTTTTGGACATAAATGATGAGCTTTTTTGAACAAAACTACATTCGTTATGGACCTGTGATACCTGGAAGTGACATCTGATGAAGAGAATCAAAGGTAATGGATTATTTACATAGTATTTTCGATTTTAGATCTCCCCAACATGACGTCTAGTCTGTATCGCAACGCGTATTTTTCTGGGCGCAGTGCTCAGATTATTGCAAAGTGTGATTTCCCAGTAAGGTTATTTTTAAATCTGGCAAGTTGATTGCGTTCAAGAGATGTAAATCTATAATTCTTTAAATGACAATATAATATTTTACCAATGTTTTCTAATTTTAATTATTTAATTTGTGACGCTGACTTGACTGCCGGTTATTGGAGGGAAACGATTTCCTCAACATCAATGCCATAGTAAAACGCTGTTTTTGGATATAAATATGAACTTGATAGAACTAAAAATGCATGCATTGTCTAACATAATGTCCTAGGAGTGTCATCTGATGGAGATTGTAAAAGGTTAGTGCATCATTTTAGCTGGTTTTATGGTTTTGGTGACCCTGTCTTTGACTTGACAAAACATTACACACAACTCTTGTAAATGTACTGTCCTAACATACTCTAAATTTATGCTTTCGCCGTAAAACCTTTTTGAAATCGTAAAACGTGGTTAGATTAAGGAGATGTTTATCTTTCAAATGGTGTAAAATAGTTGTATTTTTGAAAAATTTGAATTTTGACATTTATTTGGAATCAAATTTGCCGCTCTTGAAATGCACCTGCTGTTGATGGAGTGCACCACGGGTGGCACGCTAGCGTTCCACCTAGCCCATAGAGGTTAAGACAATCAGAAATACTATCAGACATCCCCAAATGTAACTTTGACTATAATTACTGTTCCCTGAAGGAGGGAAACGAGGTACAACACCTGTTTGGCCCCACCCCTTCCTGGGTCGGTGAAGAGCGGTATTAAATTTAAGGAAGAAATCCGAGCCTCGCGCTCATCACCTGTAGAAGGCGGGGCTTCCAGCGAGGCGTGGATTTAATAGTATGTTGTACCTAGTTTCCCTCCTTCAGGGAACAGTAGTTATAGTCATAACATGTGGATTTAATAGTATGTTGTACCTAGTTTCCCTCCTTCAGGGAACAGTAGTTATAGTCATAACGTGTGGATTTAATAGTATGTTGTACCTAGTTTCCCTCCTTCAGGGAACAGTAGTTATAGTCATAACGTTACGCTTGTCAAATGATGAACTTTAACTTAAATACTGGATCTTGCTGTCGGACAGTTTTTTTGTATTCAGATCTCTGAAATGCTCTCTAATTACGTAACATTTAGTGTCTCCTTATGGTACGCTGGGAAAACAGTTTTCATGGGCACAGAAATCCTAAATCATTTCAGAGTTTGCTAAATCCAATGGTTCTAACCAAGAGTCATCTTTACTTTATTGACAACACCCAAATGGATACTGTCATTAACGCAGTTCTTCAATAATTACACATAATTCTTAATACTGTAGCTGTTTAGTTAGTCACATGTTCAACTATCATCAGCTGATCCAGGAAATCATTTTCTGAATGACAGTCACATGACAAACATCACGACATGCAACAACAACCAAAGTGCTTCTTCATTCATTACTCTGGTAAAGACAGTTATGCCGTGCTCCACGTTGGATCCAACATCCCTAAGAAATTGATGTTTATAATGTGTTATTGTCTGCCTGATTTACAGTAGCGTCTCGTTAGTCTGTTTGCACACAGAGATACTTAGCTCATAATGTGTAGAGAACTGTTCCTTGATGGATAGGCTACTGTACAACACACAGAGCTATTTTCCTTTATTCAGGACATTTAGAATGACAACACATTACAGAATAGCCTAGTGGGATTATTCACAAAATTATCTGGTGATCAGGTTATGAAATGTCATGAAAGACATTTTAGTTTCCATGTTTCACCTGAAGTATGAAATTATTTATAGTCCTAGGTCTATGTTGTTAGGTGAAGTTATGGGTCCTGCAGTATGTCTATGTTATTGTTTGTTGAAGTTATGGGCCAATTTGTTAACTTCTTCGGGCTAGGGGGCAGTGTTCGGAAGTTCGGAGAGTCTGGCATGCCCAAAGGAAACTGCCTGTTACTCAGACCCAGAAGCTAGGATATGCATATAATTGGTTGTATTTGATAGAAAACACTTTGCTTGATTTACAGTTTTATTGTTTATTTACATATTAGGGTACCTGAGGATTGATTAGAAACGTTGTTTGACTTGTTTGGATGAAGTTTATTGGTAACTTTTTGGATTATTTTGTCTGCATGTTGAACGGGTGGATTACTGAACAAAACGGGCCAACCAAACTGAGTTTTTGGGATATAAAGAGGGACTTTATCAAACAAAACAACCATTTATTGTGTAGCTGGGACCCTTGGGATTGCAAACAGAGGAAGATCTTCAAAGGTAAGTGATTTATTTTATCGCTATTTTTGATTTTTGTGACGGCTGTGCTGGTTTGAGAAATATTTCTATGCAGCAAGTATGCGGGGCGCTATCAAATCAAATCAAATGTATTTATATAGCCCTTCGTACATCAGCTGAAATCTTAAAGTGCTGTACAGAAACCCAGCCTAAAACCCCAAACAGCAAGCAATGCATGTGAAAGAAGCACGGTGGCTAGGAAAAACTCCCTAGAAAGGCCAAAAACCTAGGAAGAAACCTAGAGAGGAACCAGGCTATGAGGGGTGGCCAGTCCTCTTCTGGCTGTGCCGGGTGGATATTATAACAGAACATGGTCAAGATGTTAAAATGTTCATAAATGACCAGCATGGTCAAATAATAATAATCATAGTAGTTGTCGAGGGTGCAACAAGCACGTCCGGTGAACAGGTCAGGGTTCCGTAGCCGCAGGCAGAACAGTTGAAACTGGAGCAGCAGCATGGCCAGGTGGACTGGGGACAGCAAGGAGTCATCATGCCAGGTAGTCCTGAGGCATGGTCCTAGGGCACAGGTCCTCCGAGAGAAAGAGAGAATTAGAGAGAGCATATTTAAATTCACACAGGACACCAGATAAGACAAGAGAATACTCCAGATGTAACAGACTGACCCTAGCCCCCCGACACATAAACTACTGCAGCATAAATACTGGAGGCTGAGACAGGAGGGATCAGAAGACACTGTGGCCCCATCCGATGATACCCCCAGACAGGGCCAAACAGGCAGGATATAACCCCACCCACTTTGCCAAAGCACAGCCCCCACACCACTAGAGGGATGTCTACAACCACCAACTTACCGTCCGAAGACAAGGCCGAGTAAAGCCCACAAAGATCTCCGCCATGGCACAACCCAAGGGGGGGGCGCCAACCCAGACAGGAAGACCACGTCAGTGACTCAACCCACTCAAGTGACGCACCCCTCCCATGGACGGCATGGAAGAACACCAGTAAGTCAGTGACTCAGCCCCTGTAATAGGGTTAGAGGCAGAGAATCCCAGTGGAAAGAGGGGAACCGGCAAGGCAGAGACAGCAAGGGCGGTTCGTTGCTCCAGCCTTTCCGTTCACCTTCACACTCCTGGGCCAGACTATACTTAATCATAGGACCTACTGAAGAGATAAGTCTTCAGTAAAGACTTAAAGGTTGAGACTGAGTCTGCGTCTCTCACATGGGTAGGCAGACCATTCCATAAAAATGGAGCTCTATAGGAGAAAGCCCTGCCTCCAGCTGTTTGCTTAGAAATTCTAGGGACAATTAGGATGCCTGCGTCTTGTGACCGTAGCGTACGTGTAGGTATGTACGGCAGGACCAAATCGGAAAGATAGGTAGGAGGAAGCCCATGTAATGCTTTGTAGGTTAGCTTTGTCCTCAGATAATAAAATGCTATGCTTTCACCGTAAAGCCTATTGTAAATCGGACAATGCGGTTCGATTACCAAGATTCTAAACTAAAGAATCATGTATGACACTTGTATTTTCATGAATGTTTAATATTACGATTTTTGTATTTTGAATTTCACGCTCTGCAATTTACCGGATGTTGTCTAAGTGGAACGCTAGCAGAACACTGATCCGTAAGAAGTTAAACACTTAGTGTACAAACCCTCATTGTCAGGCTGATGGCAAAGCTAAACTTGCCAAAGAGCATTTTACTGGTTGAAGTGTTTAAGTATAAATCAGTTGGTTTATATCACAAAGTTAAGTTGGAGATTCAAACGATCCTTACAGTTATAATCTAATAGTAGTGTGAAATGCACTCATAATCAACCTAGAAATGGAGGCTATTTTTGCAGTCAGCCTATGAGAACTCCCCTGAGATTTCCCCCATGGTGGTGAATTAGTGAATAGACACAGAGCTTAATGTGAGTTTCCTTGAGTAGCACTCCTAATCTTGTGCTGTAATATTCAGAATACATCGTGAAAAACTAAAATCTTTGCTCACCATTTTTTTCTCCTGGCAGATATACTACATCCATAACTAGGGGTTTCCTCATTACCAGATATACTACGTCCATAACTAGTGGTTTCCTCATGACCAAATATACTACATCCATAACTAGCGGTTTCCTCATTACCAGATATACTACATCCATAACTAGTGGTTTCCTCATTACCAGATATACTACATGCATAACTAGTGGTTTCCTCGTTACCAAATATACTACATCCATAACTAGTAGTTTCCTCGTTACCAAATATACTACATCCATAACTAGTAGTTTCCTCATTACCAAATATACTACATCCATAACTAGTGGTTTCCTCATTACCAGATATACTACATCCATAACTAGTGGTTTCATCATTACCAGATATACTACATCCATAACTAGTGGTTTCCTCATTACCAGATATACTACATCCATAACTAGTGGTTTCCTCATTACCAGATATACTACATCCATAACTAGTGGTTTCCTCATTACCAGATATACTACATCCATAACTAGTGGTTTCCTCATTACCAGATATACTACATCCATAACTAGTGGTTTCCTCATTACCAAATATACTACATCCATAACTAGTGGCTTCCTAATTACCAGATATACTACATCCATAACTAGTGGTTTCCTCATTACCAGATATTCTACATCCATAACTTGCTGTTTCCTCATTAGAAGGGAGGAGTTTCTGCAACCAAATTGTGTGTGCTTTGCCCTCGTGCCGCAATTTTAGCAAACACAGAAAGGGGCCTGTATTGGAGACCAAAAGTCGTCTGGCACACTGCTTAGGATTTCAACAACTTTAATAATTGATTTCTAGCCTACAATCATCAGTTTTACTACTAATGTGAAAACAAGACTAAAAATGACTATTCTTGCTCATTTTAAGAAATTAAATAATTGTAACATTCATTACAGACGTCAGTTGTTGTACATCATGGCTCCACTGTTGGCATCACCTTTTACAGTGGATTACCGCTGTTGTGGGCCTTTATATCATCTGTCTGACTTTGTTGTTCACACAGGAGAGATATGGGACTATCGTGGATCCTCTGGGGAGCCTCAACAACCTCATGATGCTGAAGAGGCAGAGAAGAGTCTCTCCACATTAGAACACCTCAATAAACACCTGCAGACATCCACAGGGAAGAGAACTCACTGCTGCTCTGACTGTGGGAAGAGATTCACCTCATCAGGCATTAAAATTCATCAGAGAACACACACAGGAGAGAAACCTTATTGCTGTGGTGAATGTGGGAAGAGTTTTGGTCGATCTAGCCATCTGACTCAACACAAGAGAATACACACAGGACAGAAACCTTATAGCTGTGGTCAATGTGGGAAGAGTTTTGGTCGATCTTGCCATCTGGTATCACACCAGAGAACACACACAGGAGAGAAACCTTATAGCTGTGGTCAATGTGGAACAGGTTTTGCTACATCTAAAGCTCTGACTCTACACCAGAGAACACACACAGGAGAGAAACCTTATAGCTGTGGTCAATGTGGGAAGAGGTTTACTGCATCTAGCACTCTGACTCAACACCAGAGAATACACACAGGAGAGAAATCCTATAGCTGTGATCAATGTGGGAAGAGTTTTGGTCGATCTGGAGCGCTGATAGTGCACCAGAGAATACACACAGGAGAAAAATCTTATAGCTGTGGTCAATGTGGGAAGAATTTTGCTGCATCTAGAACTCTGACACTACACCAGAGAACACACACAGGAGAGAAATCTTATAGCTGTGATCAATGTGGGAAGAGTTTTACTACATCTTGGTATCTGACTATACACCTACGAACACACACAGGAGAGAAACCTTATAGCTGTAATCAATGTGGGAAGAGTTTTACTACATCTGGCTCTCTGACTTCACACCAGAGAATACACACAGGAGAGAAACCTTATATCTGTGGTCAATGTGGGAAGAGTTTTGTTTCATCTAGCGGTCTGACAAGAGAACACACACAGGAGAGAAATCTTATAGCTGTGACCAGAGATAATCTGATAAAAGACTTCTGATCAAATATCAGAAAATACATACATGAAGGAGTTGTTTCATGATATCAATGAATTAATGTCACAATGTAGAATGTTTTACCATTGTAGTAGGAATATTTTAATGATGTCACAATGTAGAACCCTAAACGTTTGTCCCCTGTTCTATTGATTTCAACATGATATGGATATTAGCCTCAGGGGGAAAATCCAGGCTCTGAAATGGAAGAGTTACTATTTATGTGATTTAACAAAAAGTGATTAACAAAAAAAGAGTTGTGTTACACATACCATGTTGCTGACCCACTGGAATCAAAATGCAACAGGCTGTTTTCTACAAATTGTCCTCTAACCAGGGATGTACACATTATTCCCAGATTCCGTGTGGTTTTTGAGCTGTTAGTTTTAACAGGACGTGCAACCTCATCTCCCTCCTCTCACACAATTGATTTCAACATGATATTAATGAGTGATGACAAATAAGTGTTGTGTTCCTTTGTTTAGCGACCCCTACATTTAAATGTATCACTCCAAAATGTAGTTGACTGTCTTCTGCAGGTTGTCCTCTAATCAGCGAGGTAAAATATATCTCCATTTCCATGTGTTTTTTAGGTGTGTTAGTTTCAACAGCACGTACAACCTGATTTCCCGCCTAATCGATATCATTGATTTAATGCTACTTGTCAAAACAACAGTGTTTTTGATTGTTGTGTCCATGACGAGGACAATTTGGTTTGTAACTGTCTCAAGGTTGGGTAGTCAAAAAGTTTTGCGTTTAGCCAGTGAGTTGCCATGGATCTTTTTTTGACTGCACGTTTTTCCTTATTGGAGATGATTTTTGTTTGGGCTCGTTCCAAGGGGACGAGAGTTCTAGAAGCTAGTGAGTTTTAGGAAGACGAGAGTTCTAGAAGCTAGTGGGGAAAAAAATACGTGTTTTTTCTTGTTTTTAATTGTTGACAGCCAGTAGACACCATGTTTATATTGGTGAAGGTGAAGCATTGTAGTTGATTATAATGAGAAATGGAAGTTGTTTTCTGTTGGTGGTAAGCATTCTCTTAAGGTGTTACCGTCTTTGGTTTTTCCATTTATGTTTTGAGGTTTGGATTTTTGCACGTCTAGCTCGTTAGCACGTCTAGCTCGTTAGCACGTCTAGCCTCTTACATCTAGACGTTCCGCTAGCGGAACACCTGCTCCAATATCCAATGATGGGCGTGGCGCGAAATACAAAGTCCTCGAAAATCCGAAAACTTCCATTTTTCAAACATATGACTATTTTACAGCATTTTAAAGACAAGACTCTCCTTTATCTAACTACACTGTCAGATTTCAAAAAGGCTTTACAACGAAAGCAAAACATTAGATTATGTCAGGAGATTACCCAGCCAGAAATAATCAGACACCCACTTTTCAAGCTAGCATATAATGTCACAAAAACCAAAACCACAGCTAAATGCAGCACTAACCTTTGATGATCTTCATCAGATGACACTCCTAGGACATTATGTTATACAATACATGCATGTTTTGTTCAATCAAGTTCATATTTATATCAAAAACCAGCTTTTTACATTAGCATGTGACGTTCAGAACTAGCATTCCCACCGAACACTTCCGGTGAATTTACTAAATTACTCACGATAAACGTTCACAAAAAACATAACAATTATTTTAAGAATTATAGATACAGAACTCCTTTATGCAATCGCGGTGTCCGACTTTAAAATAGCTTTTCGGTGAAAGCACATTTTGCAATATTCTGAGTAGATAGCCCGGCTATCATGGCTAGCTATTTTGACACCCACCAAGTGTGGTACTCACCAAACTCAGATTTACTATAAGAAAAATTGGATTACCTTTGTTGTTCTTCGTCAGAATGCACTCCCGGGACTTCTACTTCAATAACAAATGTTGGTTTGGTTCCAAATAATCCATAGTTATATCCAAATAACGGCGTTTTGTTTGTGCGTTCAAGACACTATCCGAAGAGTAAAGAAGGGTGACGCGCCCGGCGTGTTTCGTGACAAAAAATTTCAAAATATTCCATTACCGTACTTCAAAGCATGTCAAACACTGTTTAAAATAAATTTTTATGCAATTTTTTCTCGTAAAAAAGCGATAATATTCCGACTGGGAAACCCTGTTTTCGTTCAAAGACGAAAAAATAAAAACATGGTGTCGGCTCGAGCACGCGCCCCCAGTCTCATTGTTTTCAGATCGACCACTATCCAAATGCGCTACTGTTTTTCAGCCATGGCCTGCAAAGTTCAAAGTTCTGGCGCCTTCTGAGAGCCTATGGGAGCGTTAGAAAATGTCACGTTACAGCAGAGATCCCCTGTTTTGGATAGAGATAATCAAGAAGGCCAAGAAATAGTCAGAGGGGGCGCTTCCTGTTTGGAATCTTCTCAGGTTTTGGCCTGCCAAATGAGTTCTGTTATACTCACAGACACCATTCAAACAGTTTTAGAAACTTTGGAGTGTTTTCTATCCAAAGCTAATAATTATATGCATATTCTAGTTTCTGGGCAGGAGTAATAATCAGATTAAATCGGGTACGTTTTTTATCCGGCCGTGAAAATACTGCCCCCTACCCCTAACAGGTTAAAAAACATGAGCTGGCGCACACCCAGAAAAATAGTTTGTGAGGAGGTGCTGACTAACGGCGAATAAACTATCAAAATAAATAAAGTCGCACACTCCATGTATAAACTCCCAGCAATTGAATGGGTATTTACCAACGCTGTCGCTAATTGTCTCTGATTGGGATCACATTTAAGTTGCTGTTTTCCCCACGCTGTTTGTGTCTCTTTGTTTGAGCACGTAACGTATCTGCATTTTTCTTGATTTTGTGTACATGTACATGTTTAATTCCAGTGTGTTGAATAAACATGTGTTCGCTCCCAGCTGCGTTTTGGTCCGCTTCCTCGTCACCAGGCGATGCACGTTACACAGATATGTTGTAGGACAGCTGCATTTCAAGTGTACACATAACCTACATAGCAGTCAATACAAACTGACATCTATTAGCATACAAATGTGTGCAAATTATCTTTTCAGATCTTCTCAGAAATGAATCAAGTCCATGGAATGGATATAGACAAAAAGATAATTCAAGGACTATCAGAGGTAGAGAGGCGAGGCAGGGGTGAGGACATCATCCTGCTATTTTGACAGTCCCTGAAGGACAATACAGAAGAGGGATTTGCTCTTATTCCTTCCCTTTCTCTAATGAATTTTCTAGTAAAATTAGCAAGTGTAGTAAGATCATTGCTTTACTTTACTAGGACTGGAGACCACAGCAGCGATTCTGCTCTTGCCCTACCTCTTCAATGAGGACCCGAGTGGCCTTTATGTCCGTGACAAGGTATGCCTATGCACCAATCATCTGTTTCTTCATAAACATAGGTGTGCATGCTTATATAAAACTACAGCTGAACATTTGTTATGTTCTTTGTTAATTGTTTGTGTATTAATCTTTTCTTACTTTTTTTGACACAGATTTCACCGCTCTTCACTCCTTTACTGCACATCGGTGGAAATCCATTTCACCATGAGAGTGAAATCCCGCTGGCCTTTGATGGGGAGAACATCCAGGCCCTCGAGGACGTCCCCATGGGACTTGGGGCTCTGCTACGGCTGTATTTTTTATTTTCCCTTAAATTTCCCAAAAATGTCAGTAAAACACTTATGTTGTTAAGTTACTGTGTTCTGGGGATCAGAGAAGTTGGGGTGAAGTTACCAGGGCCGGTCGTAAAGATGGAAAACTTCCTAACATAACTAAGTGGATTCGATATACACACTAAAGCTGAAAAATCTGTATTTAGCATCAAGTCTACAATATTGTTAGTTTCCCTGTGATTCATTTTTAATGTTTTTATTGTACATCATTATTTATATATTGTAAATGTCATGAAAAGCACTATACAAAGTAAATGTATTATTTATTATGGTCTGACATGTCTGCAGAAATGTTGCAATTTCTTAACCTGTTATGGTGTAGGGGGCAGTATTTTCACGGCCGGATAAAAAACGTACCTGATTTAATCTGGTTACTACTCCTGCCCAGAAACTAGAATATGCATATAATTAGTAGATATGGATAGAAAACACTCTAAAGTTTCTAAAACAGTTTGAATGGTGTCTGTGAGTATAACAGAACTCATATGGCAGGCCAAAACCTGAGAAGATTCCATACAGGAAGTGCCCTGTCTGACAATTTGTTTTCCTTTTGTTGCATCTCTATCGAAAACACAGCGTCTGTGCTGTAACGTGACATTTAAGGCTTCCATTGGCTCTCAGAAGGCGCCAGAAAGTGGAATGAAGTGTCTGCTGTCTCTGGGCGAAGAACAGCAGGAGATTTTGTTAGTGGTCAGCCTGGGAACACTGGAGATGCGGGTTCATGAGAATTCTCAATTTTTTTCTTTCAGCCTTTGAATGAATACAACGTCGCCCGGTTGGAATATTATCGCTATTTTATGAGAAAAATAGCATAAAAATTGATTTTAAACAGCGTTTGACATGCTTCGAAGTACGGTAATAGAATATTTAGAATTTTTTTGTCACGAAATGCGTTCGCGCGTAACCCTTCGGATAGTGACCTGAACGCACAAACAAAACAGAGCTATTTCAATATAACTATGGATTATTTGGAACCAAAACAGCATTTGTTGTTGAAGTAGAAGTCCTGGGAGTGCATTCTGACGAAGAACAGCAAAGGTAATCCAATTTTTCTAATAGTAAATCTGAGTTTAGTGAGCACCAAACTTGGTGGGTGTCAAATTAGCTAGCCTGTGATGGCCGAGCTATCTTCTCAGAATATTGCAAAATGTGCTTTCGCCGAAAAGCTATTTTAAAATGTGACACCGCGATAAAATAAAGGAGTTTTGTATCTATAATTCTTAAAATAATTGTTCTGTATCTATAATTCTTAAAATAATTGTTATGTATTTAGTGAACGTTTATTGTGAGTAATTTAGTAAATTCACCAGAAGTTTGCGGTGGGTATGCTAGTTCTGAACATCACATGCTAATGTAAAAAGCTGTTTTTTGATATAAATATGAACTTGATTGAACAAAACATGCATGTATTGTATAACATAATGTCCTAGGAGTGTCATCTGATGAAGATCATCAAAGGTTAGTGCTCTGCATTTAGCTGTGGTTTTGGTTTTTGTGACATATATGCTTGCTTTGAAAATGGCTGTGTGATTATTTTTGGCAGGGTACTCTCCTGACATAATCTAATGTTTTGCTTTCGCTGTAAAGCCTTTTTGAAATCGGACAGTGTGGTTAGATTAACGAGAGTCTTGTCTTTAAAATTGTGTAAAATAGTCATATGTTTGAGAAATTGAAGTTATAGCATTTGAGGTATTTGTATTTCGCGCCACGCTCTATCATTGGATATTGGTGAGGCGTTCCGCTAACGTCTGTCCTTAAGAAGTTTTAATGTGTTTTGTAAATATTAATTCACATTTTGTGGTGGCACTAAATAAACAATGAATTATTTAAATCAATATTGTCAATATTGTTGTTATTAAAATATGTTTTTTATAATGCAGGGAGGGTGGACCGAGAGTTAAAAAAATGAACCCCAAAATGTTCTTTGAGGAACTTATAGGGGTTCCCCCACAGTTTCAATGTTGAATTTGAAGAACCCCTAAACTCCAGGAACCTTTACGGGACGCTTCTTCAACATCAACAGCTAGTCAGACACCTTGGTTCACTCTAACTTTATGGAAAAAGGTTTATTCAATAAATCTAGCAACTCCTCTCATACTGGGAAGAACCCTACGCCTTAAGGGCAGTTTATTTCAATTAAGGTACCCGGACGTTTTATAGTTTCATCCTTAGGGCAACTTACCCTAAAGTGGACACACTCCCATCAGTTTCTGAGACAATTGCCCAGACTTTGTAGACTGTTTAATAATGCTTAAACCTCATCTTTATCAAATGATCCATTAAAGATACCAACTCAAAACCTACGTTCGTCTACATATGGGTTGTTTAAATTGTATCTAATTATATTCCCAGTATTACTTCATCAAATCTCTATTAATCATTATACACACATACAATTCATCATATTTTCATATATTCACAGAATCCATATAAAACATAAGAAATTCAGGTAGTCACGACAACCATTCAATTTGCTTTTTCAGGGACTCTCCATAGCAACGAAGCATCTCTCCAAACATCCTCCTAGCAGAACCAAAAATAAACTTTAGTTTCCCGGACAATGACCATGGGATCCTCAACGGTTCTCAAAACCTCCCAGAGACCACGGCAAAATCAAGCCTCGCAGGAACTATAGACCTTCCGCTGCTTCCTAAAATATCATTCCCCTCTCAATACCACCCCGTGATATTCTATGATGGCAGTGAAGGAACGGAACCACAAGATAACGTTAGTTGGTAGAGCATGGTGTTTGCAACGCCAGCATGGTGTGTGCAACGCCAGGGTTGTGTGTTCGATTCCCACGGGGGCCAGTACAAAAAAATTACAAATGTATGAAATGTATGCGTTCACTACTCTAAGTTGCTCTGGGTAAGAACATCTGCTAAATGACTAAAATGTAAAATGTCAATCATCTGATTAAGCATATTTCTATATGAAGAACTATAGATCTCTGTGAGGAACTACAGATCTCTGTTACTATCCAAACATCAGATTAAGACTCAGTCACACAACTCTCATATCACAGTCATACAATGCTATTCTCAAACAAACCTAATCAATGAGTTGTTTTTCAACAATATTTTAACCTGCAGTAATATTTTCACATTTCTATCTCATGCTCATCTATACTCGGCTCGCTGCCTCTCAGATCAAAGGTGGGTCCATTTGTTCTGTTCCCGCAGTGTGGTCTCCCTGAGATCCCAAGTTAGAGGAATCCCTTGTGGACCATTTACCCAGGTCATCAGGAGCGGTCACCAAGTCAAGATTCACATCCCCATCGCCAAATGTGGTGGTTAATTTCTTTAAAATCAAATGAGACCAACTTATCACACAAGTCAGAGTTATTCTAAAACTAAATCTTTATTCACTTATTAATTAGGGAGCAGGTCAATACAACATACACATATAAAGTTAATCAATTGAGTGTTCTACAATAATGATGGCTGGTCGACGAATCACCCCCAGATGAAAGTACAAAGGTCTTTTATAGCCAAGATACACCCCTTTCAACCTACACAAACAACAGATGTATAGAACGGGTCACAAGGTTAAGATTTGTATGAAAAATACTTACAATTCTCAGCAGACAGTATCTGCTGTAAAAACAGTACTCTTTGTGTAGAGACCAGGGTCTGGCCCTGGGGTCATCTCTCCCTGGTACCATATAGAACAGAAACATTAACTTATGCTCTGGAATGCAGTCTCTTTAGGTTTTATCACCCAAAAGACATTGTAAATCTCCTGTCAGTGTTTTGCGCTCAGTGTCCACTGAAAGTTGACTAGTAACAACAACTGGGACCTAAAAGACACCCACCATGAGACCCACTAAATCTGCCCAAGAAGAGACAAACAAAAGAAAAACCCACACCAAACTTAAAGACAGGAAGCAAACCAAAACGGTGGTGCAACTAAAGGTGTTGACTCTCCACATGTATCAAGACAACTGGAGCACTGGGCCAGACACTCTTAAATAGAACCTGGACCAGCTCAGGTGAAACACCTTCCCACTAACGAGATGGACAAGCCAGCACAGGTGTAACACATACTGACTAACGAGGTGACACCAATCAGTGTGTCCTACGTGCTAACGAGCTAGACGTGCTAACGAGCTAGACGGGCTGACGAGCTAGACGGGCTAACGAGCTAGACGAGCTGACGAGCTAGACGTGCTCACGGGCTAGACGAGCTGACGTGCTAACGAGCTAGACGGGCTAACGAGCTAGACGTGCTAACGAGCTAGACGTGATAACAAGCTAAAGTCCAACCACAAAACATAAATGGAAAAACCAAAGCCTGTAGCACCTTCCCCCTTATGACAACAAATATATCCTATATTTTTGTTGGACAAGTTTGCTCACCACCAACAGAAAACAACTTGCTGTCAACAATTAAAAACAAGAAAAAAAACGTACTTCTAAATAATAATATACAATCATATAATTTTTCTCCTTTTTCTTTCTATAGAATCCTAAAACTCACTAGCTTCTAGAACTCTCGTCTTCCTAAAACTCACTAGCTTCTAGAACTCTCGTCTTCCTAAAACTCACTAGCTTCTAGAACTCTCGTCTTCCTAAAACTCACTACCTTCTAGAACTCTCGTCCCCTTGGAACAAGCCCAAACAAAAATCAAATTGTATTAGTCATGTCTGATTTCAAGAGCAAACTCCTGCAATATCTCGATAGGCATGTTGTTGGATCGGGGCCCAGTCCCCAATGTCATGCTCCAGTACATTTGGGTTGGCATATCTGAGAATGAACCCTGATATTCTAAAAGCAGGATAATGATGGTTGCATCAATAATTATGATGTCTAAATGTTACATGAATTGTAAATATGAAATATGAAAAGCAAATGTACACCCCTTTGTTAATATGTATTGGCAATAATTAACTTAAGGGTGAGGCATGGAATAATAAAACACGTATCTTTTGTCAGGCTGAATGTTTGAAATATGAGGTGATTTGAGACCTGCTTCTTCAGAAGTGGAATAAAGACATATAACACTTGGATGTTGTAAATAAATACTGGAGTGATGTAAGATTGTTACATTTTTTTTAATTATAGACCAATTTATTACACTGCGTCCTTATGTATAGGCTGCAAGTACCTTGAAATTAAGTTGTTTTCAAGTCATTGAAAGAACGACCCGAAAATACATCTTTTCAACTTTCACTTTGAACTACAAGCGAACATATATATAGTCTTATTTTCAACGTCTTTTGAATGACATTTTGCTAAATGAGAATAGCGCAATGTCACAACACAGTTTTAACGTGTCCAAATCAATAACCAATATGCAGAAACAGTTTGGGATATATTGAAAACCTAAACATTTTGAAGTGTTGCATTTTGATTCAAGTGGGTGACCAACATGGTAAGTGTAACACAACTCTATTTTTGTTAGTCACTTTTTGTTACATCTCATAAATAGTAACTCTTTCAATTCAGAGCCTGGATTTTACTTTCCACTGAGGCTAATATCAACTGAACATTTAGGGTTCTACATTCATTCCTTAAAATACTGCTACTACAATGTTAAAACATTCTATATTGTGACGTTACTAAAATACTTCCACAATATTAAAAACATTTTACATTATTTCATTGATATCATGAAACAACTCCATGTATTTTCTGATGTTTAGTCAGAGATTTTTTATTAGAGTATCTCTTCCCACATTGATTACAGCTATGAGATTTCTCTCCTGTGTGTGTTCTCTGGTGTATAGTTAGATAGCTAGCTGTAGTAAAACTCTTCCTACATTGATCACAGCTATAAGGTTTCTCTCCTGTGTGTGTCCGCTGGTGTGATGTCAGGCTGGTTGACTGAGTAAAACTCATCCCACATTGACCACAGCTATAAGGTATCTCTCCTGTGTGTCTTCTCTGGTGTGATATTAGGTTGTTTAGCCAAGTAAAACGCTTCCCACACTGACTACAGCTATAAAGTTTCTCTCCTGTGTGTGTTCTCTGGTGTATAGTTAGATTGCTAGATGTAGAAAAACTTTTCCCACATTGGTCACAGATATAAGGTTTCTCTCCTGTGTGTGTTCTCTGGTGTATAGTTAGATAGCTAGATGTAGTAAAACTCTTCCCACATTGATCACAGCTATAAGGTTTCTCTCCTGTGTGTGTCCGCTGGTGTACTATCAGGCTGTATTGCCGAGAAAAACTCTTCCCACATTGATCACAGCTATAAGATTTCTCTCCTGTGTGTGTTCTCTGGTGTTCAGTCAGAGAGCCAGATATACAGAAACTCTTTCCACATTGATCACAGCTATATGGTTTCTCTCCTGTGTGTATTCTCTGATGTATAGTGAGATAGCTAGATCTGGTAAATCTCTTCCCACATTGATCACAGCTGTAAGGTTTCTCTCCAGTGTGAATTCTTTGATGTATTTTAAGGTCTGATGAAGTGTTGAATCTTTTCCCACAGCCAGAGCAGCAGTTAGATTTCTTCCCTGTGGGTCTCTGCTGGTGTTTCTTTAGGAGTTCTGATCTGGAGAGACTTTTCTCTGCCTCTTCAGCATCATGATGTTGTTGAGGCTCCCAGGAGGATCCCCGATAGTCACGTCTCTCTCCTGTGTGAATGACAAAGTCAGACAGACGGTTAAAGGCCCACAACAGCAGAAATCAAATCAAATGTATTTATATAGCCCTTCTTACATCAGCTGATGTCACAAAGTGCTGTATAGAAACCCAGCCTAAAACCCCAAACAGCGAGCAATGCAGGTGTAGAAGCACGGTGGCTAGGAAAAACTCCCTAGAAAGGCCAAAACCTAGGAAGAAACCTAGAGAGGAACCAGGCTATGAGGGGTGGCCAGTCCTCTTCTGGCTGTGCCGGGTGGAGATTATAACAGAATATGGCCAAGATGTTAAATTGTTCATAAATGACCAGCATGGTCAAATAACAATAATCACAGTAGTTGTCGAGGGTGCAACAGGTCAGGACCCCAGGAGTAAATGTCAGTTGGCTTTTCATAGCTGATCATTGAGAGTATATCTACCGCTCCTGCTGTCTCTAGAGAGTTGAAAACAGCAGGTCTGCAGGTCTGAGACTGTTTATTTGAGGTGATGCCCAGAGCATACCCGTGAAGTTGTACAACAATTCATATCTGTTAAATTATTTGACAATTAAGACAGTCAAGTTAGCAACAAGTCATATTTAGTCTTGTTTTCACATTAGTAGTAACTACAAATAAGTTATTAAAGTTGTTGTAACTCTAAGCAGTGTGCCAGATGACTTTTGGTCTCCAATATAGGTCCTTTCAGCACGAGGGCAAAGCACACACAATTTGATTACAGAAACTCCTCCCTGCTAATGAGGAAACCACTAGTTATGGATGTACTATATCTGGTAATGAGGAAACCACTAGTTATGGATGTAGTATATCTGGTAACGAGGAAACCACTAGTTATGGATGTAGTATATCTGGTAATGAGGAAACCACTAGTTATGGATGTAGTATATCTGGTAATGAGGAAACCACTAGTTATGGATGTAGTATATCTGGTAATGAGGAAACCACTAGTTATGGATGTAGTATATCTGGTAATGAGGAAACCACTAGTTATGGATGTAGTATATCTGCTAATGAGGAAACCACTAGTTATGGATGTAGTATATCTGGTAATGAGGAAACCACTAGTTATGGATGTAGTATATCTGCCTGGAGCAAAAATGGTGAGAAAAGATTTTAGTTTTTCACAATGTATTCTGAATGTGAATGGGGGAAACTCAGGGGAGTAGCCTCCATTTCCAGGTTGCTGATGAGTTCATTTCACACTACTTTGGATTATAATTGTAAGGCTCGTTTGAATGTCCTGCTTAATATGTTTGTGTTATTGTTGTAAGTCAACGGCTTTACACTTAAAAAACACTTCAACCAGTAAAATGCTCCTTGGCTTTTCCATCAGCCTGACAATGAGGGTTTGTACACTGCTTGTTTGCCAAATTGGCCCATAACTTCACCTAACAACAAATACAGGAAAATAGCTCTGTGTGTTGTACAATAGCCTATCCATCAAGGAACAGTTCTCTACACATTATGAGCAAAGCAGGAATGTTGGATCCAACGTGGAGCACGGCATAACTGTCTTTACCAGAGTAATGAATGAAGAAGCACTTTTGGTTGTTGTTGCATGTTGTTGCATTCCTGGATCAGCTGATGATCGTTGAACATGTGACTGTAACTAAACAGCTACAGTATTAAGAATTATGAGTAATTATTGAAGAACCACATTAATGACAGTATCCATTTGGGTGTTGTCAATAAAGTTACTATATATTTTTTTACCTTTATTTAACCAGGTAGGCCAGTTACCTGGCCAAGATAAAGCAAAGCGACAAAAACAACAGTTACACGTTGGATAAACAAACAAACAGTCAATAACACAATTAGAAAAATCTATATACAGTGTGTGCAAATGGAGTATGGAGGTAAGGCAATAAATAGGCCATAGTAGCGAAGTAATTACAATTTAGCAAATTTACACTGGAGGGATAGATGTGCAGATGATGATGTGTAAGTAGAAATACTGGTGTGCAAAAGAGCAAAAAAAGTCAATAAAAACATGGGGATGAGGTAGGTAGTTGGATGGGCTATTTACAGATGGGCTGTGTACAGCTGCAGCGATCGGTAAGCTGATCAGATAGCTGATGCTTAAAGTTAGTGAGGGAGATATATGTCTCCAACTTCAGCAATTTTTGCAATTCGTTCCAGTCATTGGCAGCAGACAACTGGAGGGAAAGGCGGCCAAAGGAGGTGTTGGCTTTGGGGATGACCAGTGAGATATACCTCCTGGAGCGCGTGCTATGGGTGGGTGTTGCTATGGTGACCAGTGAGCTGAGTTAAGGCGGCCTAGCAAAGACTTATAGATGACCTGGAGCCAGTGGGTTTGGCGACGAATATGTAGCGAGGGCCAGCCGACAAGAGCATACAGGTCGCAGTGGTGGGTGGTATATGGGGCTTTGGTGACAAAACGGATGGCACTGTGATAGACTGCATCCAGTTTGCTGAGTAGAGTGTTGGAGGCTATTTTGTAAATGACATCGCCGAAGTTAAGGATCGGTAGGATAGTCAGTTTTACGAGGGTATGTTTGGCAGCGTGACTGAAGGAGGCTTTGTTGCGAAATAGGAAGCTGGTTCTAGATTTCATTTTGGATTGGAGATGCTTAATATTTTAATATTAGTCTGGAAGGAGAGTTTATAGTCTAACCAGACACCTAGGTATTGTAGCTGTCCACATATTCTAAGTCAGAACCATCCAGAGTAGTGATGCTAGTCGGGCGGGTGTAGGCAGCGATCGGTTGTTGATTGATCGGTTGTTCTTATCAGCTGATGAGTCTGCCAATAAGAATACGGTGATTGACAGAGTCGAAAGCCTTGGCCAGGTCGATGAAGACGGCTGCACAGTACTGTCTTTTATCGATGGCGGTTATGATATCGTTTAGTACCTTGAGCATGGATGAGGTCCACCCGTGACCAGCTCGGAAACCGGATTGCACAGCGGAGAAGGTACGGTGGGATTCAAAATGGTCAGTGATCTGTTTGTTAACTTGGCTTTCGAAGACGTTAGAAAGGCAGGGCAGGATGGATATAGGTCTGTAACAGTTTGGGTCTAGAGTGTCACCTCCTTTGAAGAGGGGGATGACCACGGAAGCGTTCCAATCTTTAGGAATCTCAGACGATATGAAAGAGGTTGAACAGACTAGTAATAGGGGTTGCCACAATGGCGGCGGATAATTTTAGAAAGAGAGGGTCCAGATTGTCAAGACCAGCTGATTTGTACGGGTCCAGGTTTTGCAACTCTTTCAGAACATCAGCTATCTGGATTTGGGTGAAGAAGAAGATGGGGAGGCTTAGGGAAGTAGCTGTGGGGAGCTGTTGGCCGGGGTTGGGGTAGCGATGAGGAAAGCATGGCCAGCCGTAGAGAAATGCTAATTGAAATTCTCGATTATCGTGGAGTTATCGGTGGTGACAGTGTTTCCTAGCCTCAGTGCAGTGGGCAGCTGGGATGAGGTGCTCTTAGTCTCCATGGACTTTACAGTGTCCCAAAACTTTTTGGAGTTAGAGCTACGGGATGCAAATTTCTGTTTGAAAAAGCTAGCCTTTGCTTTCCTAACTGACTGTGTGTATTGGTTCCTGACTTCTCTGAAAAGTTGCATATCGCGGGGACTATTCGATGCTAATGCAGTACGCCATAGGATGTTTTTGTGCTGGTCGAGGGCAGTCAGGTCTGGAGTGAACCAAGGGCTATATCTGTCCTTAGTTCTACATTTTTTGAAAGGGGCATGCTTATTTAAGGTGGTGAGGAAATTACTTTTAAAGAACAACCAGGCATCCTCTACTGACTGGATGAGGTAAAAGTCCTTCCAGGATACCCGGGCCAGGTCGATTAGAAAGGCCTGCTTGCAGAAGTGTTTTAGGGAGCGTTTGACAGTGATGAGGGGTGGTCGTTTGACCGCGGACCCATAGCGGATGCAGGCAACGATCGCTGAGATCCTGATTGAAAACAGCAGAGGTGTATTTAGAGGGCAAGTTGGTCAGGATAATATCTATGAGGGTGCCCATGTTTAGGGATTTAGGGTTGTACCTGGTGGTTTCCTTGATAATTTGTGTGAGATTGAGGGCATCTAGCTTGGATTGTAGGACGGCCGGGGTGTTAAGCATATCCCAGGTTAGGTCACCTAATATAACCAAATCTGAAGATAGATAGGGGGCAATCAATTCACACATGGTTTCCAGGGCACAGCTGGGAGCTGAGGGGGGTCTATAACAGGCGGCAACAGTGAGAGACTTATTTCTGGAGAGATTCATTTTTAAAATTAGAAGCTCGAACTGTTTGGGTATGGACTTGGGAAGTATGACAGAACTTTGCAGGACATCTCTGCAGTAGATTGCAACTCCTCTCTTTTTGACAATTCTATCTTGACTGAAAATGTTGTGGTTGGGGATGGAAATTTCAGAATTTCTGGTTGCCTTCCTAAGCCAAGATTCAGACACGGCCAGGACATCACACAGGGCCTGGGTTAACCTCTACATCACCCGAGGAACAGAGGAGTAGGATGAGGGTACGGCTAAAGGCTATCAGAATTGGTCGAATACTGCGTTGGGAACAGAGAATAAAAGGAGCAGATTTCTGGGCGTGGTAGGATAGATTCAAGGCATAATGTACAGACAGGGGTATGGTAGGGTGCGGGTACAGTGGAGGTAAACCTAGGCATTGAGTGATGATAAGAGAGGTTGGATCTCTGGAGGCACCAGTTATGAGGTCACCGCATGTGTGGGAGGTGGGACAAAAGAGTTCTCTGAGGCATGTTGAGTGGGACTAGGGGCTCTGCAGTAAAATAAAACAAGGATAACTACCCTAAACAACAGTATACAAGGCATATTGACATTAGAGAGACATAAAGCGAGGCATAAAGCAATCACAAGTGTTGATTGGGAGAGCTAGCTAAGAGAACAACGGGTAAGACAACAACAGTTAATCAGCTAAGACAATAACAGGTAAAATGGTGATGAATGGGCAGAGAGGGTCAGTTAACTACATACGGGGCCTGAGTTCGAGTCTGTGGCAGACAGATAAACAAAATAAACAAAATGGAGACCCGTGATTAATGAACAATCCAGCAGGCATCAGCTATGTAGCCAAGTGATCATAGGGTCCAGTGAACAGGAATATATGAAACAGGGAATCAGTTAGGTAGTCGTTACTACGCTAGCATCTTCCGCGCCTGGCTCGAGGCTAACTGGTGCTAGCTTCGGGACAAGGGCGTCACCGACATCCTGCAAAGGCCAGTTGAGGGCACATCGGACGGATTACGTTGGCAGACCAGTCGCGATGGATTGGCGGGGCTCCATGTTTACAAAGGGTCCAGGCCAATTGGCAAAAGAGGTATTGTAGCTGGAGTAATTTTGTTTGCTAGCCGGGAGATGCACCTGGCTCAAGGCTAACTGGTGCTAGCTTCAGGACAAGGGTGTTAGCCACTATAGCCACTCCGGTGCAAAGGTCATCACGGCAGGAATCCGGTGATGTAGTGGCTTCTAGTGAAGAGTCTGGGAGGCATCAGCTGTGTAGCCGAGTGATCATAGGGTCCACTGAGCAGGCCGGGAGATGGGCCTGGCTCAAGGCTAGCTTCGAGGCTGGGCCACTCGGTAGCAGCTAGCTAGCTGTGATTATCCGATGTAATGGTCCAGAGCTTACGGCAGGAATACGGTGATGTAGTGGAGAAAAAAAGTCCAATATGCTCAGGGTTGATAACGCGCTGTGCAGACTGGCAGGTATAATCCAGGCAAAAAGCGGCTGGTGTCTGAGCTAAAAAGGTAAAGCAGTGGCTAAAAATGACTAAATAGCTAGTTGCTAATTAGCTGCTTAGCTCCTGATGGCTAGGTTCTGATGGAGGTTCTAGCTATAAGGTCTAAAAAATAGCAGATCCGTATCACATTGGGTGAGGCGGATTGCCGGAAAGTATATTTAATTTAAACATGGAAAAAGAGATTGAAATATTTTGCAATATATACAAAAAAAGACGAAAAACAACAACATTTACAACAACAATCACGTCATACTGCTACGCCATCTTGGATTAGAAGATGACTCAGTTAAAAAACATTGGATACAGCAAACTCTGAAATGATTTAGTATTTCTGTGCCCACAAACTGTTTTCCCAGAGTAACATAAGGAGCCACTAAATGATACGAAGGTCGAGTGCATTTTCATTCACCCGTCGCTGGAAGCCCCGCCTTCCACAGGTGATGAGCGTGAGGCTCGGGTTTATTCCTTAAAATTTAATACCGCTCTTCACCGACCCAGGAAGGGGTGGGGCCAAACAAGTGTTGCACCTCATTTCCCTCCTTCAGGGAACAGTAATTATAGTGTTAGGTTCTAATTTTTCAGAGTAAATAACTCACGGACACTAGAGAAGCTTGTGCAAGTTTAATTCTTCCCAAAGGGTCGTTACAGCTGTAATTCAGACAAAAACATGTTCTCACCATCACAAGTATATATACCCCACTTTGTACACTCCTTCAAACCAATCCTTACATCTTCTGGTTCAACAGGAAGAGGGTAACAGGATACTAAACCCTTATTACTCCCATCAGGGGATCTGACCTGACCTCCTGACCTCAACCCCTCCTTCGCCTAATCCACAGATGTCCATCCGCTTCCCCTAAAGCAATCCTGTGATCTCCTCCCGTCCACCCAGCACATTCCACAGCCACTCTGTCTTTCTACAGATCTCACTCCTTTATATACTCTGTGTCTGATCTATCATGTCTTTAATATGATCAAAGTTTAGAATCCAACAATAGTCATAAAGTTACACTCCCTTTTAGTCGGTCAACTTCGGTACTATGGGACAATACAATCATTCTCAATGCCGACCCAAACGGACACTAAATGAAACGGCCCCTGGCAGACCACCCAGACCTGACCCCGCAAGATGCTTCAGTTTTGTCAATTTATTAATTGTCTTTTGTTTGAAACACTCCTGTCAATGTTGAGTAAGGACGCACACCTAATTACGCATATAGAAGTAGGACTAGTCTACCTTGCCTGTGTGCAAATGTAGGCCTATAAAATGTGCCCATTTGGGGATGTCTGATAGTATTTCTGATTGTCTTAATGCACCACCACTAATGAGTTGTGGAGCTTCTCAAAGCAAATGTTTCTTCACCTCAAACAGCAAGTGCACCTCAGCCACGCTCAAGGTCCTAAACGATATCTTAACCGCCATCGATAAGAAACAATACTGTGCAGCCGTATTAATTGACCTGGCCAAGGTTTTCGACTCTGTCAATCACCACATCCTCATCGGCAGACTCAATAACATTGGTTTCTCAAATGATTGCCTCGCCTGGTTCACCAACTACTTCTCTGATAGAGTTCAGTGTGTCAAATCGGAGGGCCTGTTGTCCCGACCTCTGGCAGTCTCTATGGGGGTGCCACAGGGTTCAATTCTTGGGCCGACTCTCTTCTCTGTATACATCAATGATGTCGCTCTTGCTGCTGGTGAGTCTCTGATCCACCTCTACGCAGACGACACCATACTAATGGCCCTTCTTTGGACACTGTGTTAACAACCCTCCAGACGAGCTTCAATGCCATACAACTCTCCTTCCGTGGCCACCAACTGCTCTTAAATACAAGTAAAACTAAATGCATGCTCTTCAACCGATCGCTGCCTGCACCTGCCCGCCCGTCCAGCATCACTACTCTGGACGGTTCTGACTTAGAATATGTGGACAACTACAAATACCTTGGTGTCTGGTTAGACTGTAAACTCTCCTTCCAGACTCACTATAAGCATCTCCAATCCAAAGTTAAATCTAGAACTGGCTTCCTATTTCGCAACAAAGCATCTTTCACTCATGCTGCCAAACATACCCTCATAAAACTGACCATCCTACCGATCCTCGACTTCGGCGATGTCATTTACAAAATAGCCTCCAATACCCTACTCAATAAATTGGATGCAGTCTGTCACAGTGCCATCCGATTTGTCACCAAAGCCCCATATACTACCCACCACTGTGACCTGTACACTCTCGTTGGCTGGCCCTCGCTTCATACTCGTCGCCAAACCCACTGGCTCCAGGTCATCTACAAGACCCTGCTAGGTAAAGTTCCCCCTTATCTCCGCTCACTGGTCATCATAGCAGCACCCACCTGTAGCACGCGCTCCAGCAGGTATATCTCCCTGGTCACCCCCAAAGCCAATTCCTCCTTCGGCCGCCTCTTCTTCCAGTTCTCTGCTGCCAATGACTGGAACGAACTACAAAAATCTCTAAAACTGGAAACACTTATCTCCCTCACTAGCTTTAAGCACCAGCTGTCAGAGCAGCTCACAGATTACTGCACCTTTACATAGCCCATCTATAATTTAGCCCAACTACCTCTTGCCCTACTGTATTTATTTATTAAGCTCCTTTGCACCCCATTATTTCTACTTTGCACTTTCTTCCACTGCATATCTACCATTCCAGTGTTTTACTTGCTATATTGGATTTACATTGCCACCATGGCCTTTTTTTGCCTTTACCTCCCTTATTTCACTTCATTTGCTCACATTGTATATAGACTTATTTTTCTACTGTATTATTGACTGTATGTTTGTGTAATACCCTTGTTTGAACCAAGTATTGAGTTTATTTGTTATAATTAATTGGTATTATATTTAAAAGATGATTGAAATGCTCCTAAACTGTAATGTTGTTAATGCATTATGCTTTTTGAAGAAATATTTATTTAATGTATAAGTGAATAGTTTGTTTTACTTTGAAGTTTACGTTTTGACCAATAAGGTCGCTTGTTAAGTTGTGGCCAATGGGAGTTGACCTGGTTAACGGGAGGGAAAAAGACGTTGATGAAAGGATGGACGTTTTACCTCAGGACGGTTGGTGAAGAAAAATTATAAAAGAAGACGACAGAACTACAACAAAACCCATAGCTACTAAGACATGAAGGGAAATACATGTTTTATTTAATAAAAGAGTTGTTATAATTTAGTTAAAACTTAGTAAAGACTGAAGCTACCGTCTTGTTGTGGAGGTATTAGCCACCCTAGAGGTTAGCCTAGCATCGTGTGACACCGGGAGATAATTGCTTGGGAAGCTAAACGAGTTCGTGTTGCCATGGGGATATCGGTTACTAAGG
Organism: Salmo salar; assembly: GCF_965601325.2. NCBI lineage: Eukaryota > Metazoa > Chordata > Actinopteri > Salmoniformes > Salmonidae > Salmo > Salmo salar. The sequence goes on from NW_027675339.1 coordinate 1,111,770, forward strand.
AGTACTGTCTGCATGGGTAGCTGTGCTGCCTTGGACTTGGTGAGGAAACCTGCATGGAACTGCCATACTTCGCTGAGGGAATATCTACCATGTAGTGAGTAAGCACAATGTGAGGTGCTTATAAATAAATACATTGGTAATGGTGAGAGGTTAGCATGTTTTGTTGTATCCTCTGTTATTGGTAATGGTGAGAGGTTAGCATGTTTTGTTGTATCCTCTGTTATTGGTAATGGTGAGGAGTTAGCATGTTTTGTTGTAGCCTCTGTTATTGGTAATGGTGAGAGGTTAGCATGTTTTGTTGTAGCCTCTGTTATTGGTAATAGTGAGAGGTTAGCATGTTTTGTTGTAGCCTCTGTTATTGGTAATGGTGAGAGGTTAGCATGTTTTGTTGTATCCTCTGTTATTGGTAATGGTGAGAGGTTAGCATGTTTTGTTGTAGCCTCTGTTATTGGTAATGGTGAGAGGTTAGCATGTTTTGTTGTAGCCTCTGTTATTGGTAATGGTGAGAGGTTAGCATGTTTTGTTGTAGCCTCTGTTATTGGTAACGGTGAGAGGTTAGCATGTGTTGTTGTATCCTCTGTTATTGGTAATGGTGAGAGGTTAGCATGTGTTGTTGTAGCCTCTGTTATTGGTAATGGTGAGAGGTTAGCATGTTTTGTTGTAGCCTCTGTTATTGGTAATGGTGAGAGGTTAGCATGTTTTGTTGTAGCCTCTGTTATTGGTAATGGTGAGAGGTTAGCATGTGTTGTTGTATCCTCTGTTATTGGTAATGGTGAGAGGTTAGCATGTGTTGTTGTAGCCTCTGTTATTGGTAATGGTGAGAGGTTAGCATGTTTTGTTGTAGTCTCTGTTATTGGTAATGGTGAGAGGTTAGCATGTTTTGTTGTAACCTCTGTTATTGGTAATGGTGAGAGGTTAGCATGTTTTGTTGTAGCCTCTGTTATTGGTAATGGTGAGAGGTTAGCATGTTTTGTTGTAGCCTCTGTTATTGGTAATGGTGAGAGGTTAGCATGTTTTGTTGTAGTCTCTGTTATTGGTAATGGTGAGAGGTTAGCATGTTTTGTTGTAGCCTCTGTTATTGGTAATGGTGAGAGGTTAGCATGTTTTGTTGTAGCTTCTGTAACTTTCTCACTATTATTCATGATTCATTCATGATTTTTCTTAATCATGGCATCATCAGGATGCTTTTAGTAGTGTTTAGAAACATGTTATCTACTCACTTGTAAATAAAATGACTCCAGTCACCATCTGTAATGAACACGATGGGAGACAGAGAGCTGGTTTCAAGCGCAGGGCTCAGCAGGTGTTTATTGTAAAGGACCACAGGAGGAGGCAGGTAGCTGGGTCCAGGGGCAGGCAGAAGGTCATACACAGGGGGTCCAAAAAGGCAACAGTACAGGCAGGGAAACGGCAAAAGGCATCATTAGTGAGGCAGGCAAAAACTATCATTCACAGGAGGATTATATACTGTCACCTCATATGAAACATTTGATCTGAAATCCAAAATGTTGGAGTTTAGAGCCACATTTAAAATGTTATCTTCACTGTCAAAATAGATATGGTGTGGACTGTATACTCAATACAATCTAAATCTGATACCTCACTGTCTGTCTTTTGACTGATACTGCTTTTAAACTGGTCTGGTCAGTCTACTCAAATATTTGTACTATAAATGTTTCTATCTGCAGGCAAAACTTTGATAATTTGTAATTTATAATATGATACATTAATTTATGAGTAGATATGGAAGGTTTCAGGACACTGATATATCTGAATATGTTGAAAAAATATACTGCCACTATTTTCACCACCAAAGAATATCAGTGTGATTTTAATATGATTTGACTCTTTGCAGGCTGTCAGGCTGTCTAGTCACAGAGGAAGGCTGTGCTTCTCTGGTCTCAGCTCTGAGGTCAAACCCCTCACACCTGAGAGAGCTGGACCTGAGCTACAATCACCCAGGAGACTCAGGAGTCAGACTGCTCTCTGCTGGACTGGAGGATCCACACTGCAGACTGGAGAAACTCAAGTATGTAGAGGGTTTATGTCAATGTTCATATCAGACATGTTTGACTTTTCAGGCTAGTTAATACAAACATTCTGACCACCACTTGGACAAAGTTATATGCTGTGTGTCTCCAGTGTGTGTCCTGTGAGTGTGTCCTGTGAGTGTGTCCTGTGAGTGTGTGTGTGTGTGTGTGTGTGTCCTGTGAGTGTGTGTGTGTGTGTGTGTGTGTGTGTGTGTGTGTGTGTGTGTGTGTGTCCTGTGTGTGTGTCCTGTGTGTGTGTCCTGTGTGTGTGTCCAGTGTGTGTGTCCTGTGTGTGTGTCCAGTGTGTGTGTGTCCTGTGTGTGTGTGTGTCCTGTGTGTGTGTGTGTGTCCTGTGTGTGTGTGTGTGTCCTGTGTGTGTTTCACACTGAACACACACACACACACACACACACACACACACACACACACACACTGGACTCTCACACACACAGGACACTCACACAGGACACACACACACACTCACATTCACAGGACACACTCACACACACACATTCACAGGACACACACACACACACACACACACACACACACACACACACACTCACAGGACACACACACACACACACACACACTCACAGGACACACTCACAGGACACACTCACAGGACACACTCACAGGACACACTCACAGGACACACTCACAGGACACACTCACAGGACACACTCACAGGACACACTCACAGGACACACACACACACACACTCACAGGACACACACACACACTCACAGGACACACACACACACTCACAGGACACACACACACACACACACACACAGGACACACACACACACAGGACACACACACACACACACACACACAGGACACACACACACACACACAGGACACACACACACACACACAGGACACACACACACACACACACAGGACACACACACACACACACAGGACACACACACACACAGGACACACAGGACACACACACACACAGGACACACACACACACACACACACACACAGGACACACACACACACACACACAGGACACACACACACACACACACACACACACACACACACACACACACACACACTCACAGGACACACACTCACAGGACACACACACACACACACACACTCACAGGACACACACACACACACACACACTCACAGGACACACACACACACACACACACACACACTCACAGGACACACACACACACACACACACTCACAGGACACACACACACACACACACACTCACAGGACACACACACACACTCACAGGACACACACACACACACTCACAGGACACACACACACACACACACACACTCACAGGACACACTCACAGGACACACACACTCACAGGACACACACACACACACTCACAGGACACACACACACACACACTCACAGGACACACACACACACTCACAGGACACACACACACACACTCACAGGACACACACACACACACACACACACAGGACACACACACACACACACTCACAGGACACACACACACTCACAGGACACACACACACACTGGACGCACACACACTGGACGCACACACACTGGACGCACACACACTGGACTCACACACACACACTGGACACAAACACTGAAAACGCTCTTACCAACGCTTGTCCAGTGCGTGTTTGTGTCCAGTGTGTGTGTGTGTGTGAGTCCAGTGTGTGTCCAGTGTGTGTGTGTGTGTGAGTCCAGTGTGTGTGTGTGTGTGTGTGTGTGAGTCCAGTGTGTGTGTGTGTGTGTGAGTCCAGTGTGTGTGTGTGTGTGTGTGTGAGTCCAGTGTGTTTGTGTGTGTGTGAGTCCAGTGTGTGTGTGTGTGTGTGTGTGTGTGTGTGTGTGTGAGTCCTGTGTGTGTGTGTGTGTGTGAGTCCAGTGTGTGTGTGTGTGTGAGTCCAGTGTGTGTGTGTGTGTGAGTCCAGTGTGTGTGTGTGTGTGAGTCCAGTGTGTGTGTGTGTGTGAGTCCAGTGTGTGTGTGTGTGTGTGTGAGTCCAGTGTGTGTGTGTGTGTGTGAGTCCAGTGTGTGTGTGTGTGTGTGAGTCCAGTGTGTGTGTGTGTGTGTGAGTCCAGTGTGTGTGTGTGTGAGTCCAGTGTGTGTGTGTGTGTGTGTGTGTGTGTGTGTGTGTGTGTGTGTGTGTGTGTGTGTGAGTCCAGTGTGTGTGTGTGTGTGTGTGTGTGTGTGAGTCCAGTGTGTGTGAGTCCAGTGTGTGTGAGTCCAGTGTGTGTGAGTCCAGTGTGTGTGAGTCCTGTGTGTGTGAGTGTGTGTGTGTGTGTGTGTGTGTGTGTGTGTGTGTGTGTGTGTGTGTGTGTGTGTGTGTGTGTGTGTGTGTGTGTGTGAGTTCAGGTGTATCCCTCAATGACTGTCTGTTCTTCTGCTTACCGCTACAGTGTGGAACATGGTGGAGAGAACAGAATGAAACCTGGAATTAGAAAATGTGAGTGTTGACTGCTGTGAAGAATATGACTAAGAATAAGTCTTAATTCAAGTTAAGTCAAAGACCACCATCATTACTGACTTGGTCATATTAAATATCATCTGTAGTTCTACAGAAGCAGAAATCAGGGACACCAATGTTTACAAAGAGTTGATGTGTGTGTGTGTGTGTGTGTGTGTGTAATTAATGTGAATAAGTGTGTATTATATTACCATACAGTATAACATATGATCATTCAACAAGTCTCAAGTTACCTTAACTTCTCCTTTTGATACCTAGAAACATCTACATTAAATGAATTAGTGAAAAGTGAGTTAACATTCTAATGTGAATGATGATGATTTCTAATATTGTGTCTGGTTTCATCCATCAGATGTCTGTGATCTCACACTGGACCTAAACACAGTAAACAGACTCCTCTCTCTGTCTGAGGAGAACAGAAAGGTGACATGGAGGAGAGAGGAGCAGCCGTATCCTGATCACCCAGAGAGATTTGAGGACTGTAGACAGGTGCTGTGTAGAGAGGGTCTGACTGGGCGCTGTTACTGGGAGGTAGAGTGGAGTGGGATAATGGGGGCTGGTATAGGAGTGACATATAAAGGAATCAGCAGGAGAGGAGGGGGTGATGACTGTTGGCTTGAATACAGTGACAAGTCCTGGAGTCTGGACTGCGATGACAACAGTTACATAGCCTGTCACAATAATAACTCCACTACCATAGACGTCCCCTCCTCCAGCTGGTATAATAATAACTCCACTACCATAGACGTCCCCTCCTCCAGCTGGTATAATAATAACTCCACTACCATAGACGTCCCCTCCTCCAGCTGGTATAATAATAACTCCACTACCATAGACGTCCCCTCCTCCAGCTGGTATAATAATAACTCCACTACCATAGACGTCCCCTCCTCCAGCTGGTATAATAATAACTCCACTACCATAGACGTCCCCTCCTCCAGCTGGTATAATAATAACTCCACTACCATAGACGTCCCCTCCTCCAGCTGGTATAATAATAACTCCACTACCATAGACGTCCCCTCCTCCAGCTGGTATAATAATAACTCCACTACCATAGACGTCCCCTCCTCCAGCTGGTATAATAATAACTCCACTACCATAGACGTCCCCTCCTCCAGCTGGTATAATAATAACTCCACTACCATAGACGTCCCCTCCTCCAGCTGGTATAATAATAACTCCACTACCATAGACGTCCCCTCCTCCAGCTGGTATAATAATCATCCCACTACCATAGACGTCCCCTCCTCCAGCTGGTATAATAATAACTCCACTACCATAGACGTCCCCTCCTCCAGCTGGTATAATAATAACTCCACTACCATAGACGTCCCCTCCTCCAGCTGGTATAATAATAACTCCACTACCATAGACGTCCCCTCCTCCAGCTGGTATAATAATAACTCCACTACCATAGACGTCCCCTCCTCCAGCTGGTATAATAATAACTCCACTACCATAGACGTCCCCTCCTCCAGCTGGTATAATAATAACTCCACTACCATAGACGTCCCCTCCTCCAGCTGGTATAATAATAACTCCACTACCATAGACGTCCCCTCCTCCAGCTGGTATAATAATAACTCCACTACCATAGACGTCCCCTCCTCCAGCTGGTATAATAATAACTCCACTACCATAGACGTCCCCTCCTCCAGCTGGTATAATAATAACTCCACTACCATAGACGTCCCCTCCTCCAGCTGGTATAATAATAACTCCACTACCATAGACGTCCCCTCCTCCAGCTGGTATAATAATAACTCCACTACCATAGACGTCCCCTCCTCCAGCTGGTATAATAATAACTCCACTACCATAGACGTCCCCTCCTCCAGCTGGTATAATAATAACTCCACTACCATAGACGTCCCCTCCTCCAGCTGGTATAATAATAACTCCACTACCATAGACGTCCCCTCCTCCAGCTGGTATAATAATAACTCCACTACCATAGACGTCCCCTCCTCCAGCTGGTATAATAATAACTCCACTACCATAGACGTCCCCTCCTCCAGCTGGTATAATAATAACTCCACTACCATAGACGTCCCCTCCTCCAGATCCCACAGAGTAGGAGTGTATCTGGACTGGTCAGCCGGCACTCTGTCCTTCTATAGAGCCTCCTCTGACACACTGACCCACCTGATCACATTCACCTCCACATTCACTGAGCCCCTCTATCCAGGGTTTAGGGTTCATTATGTTGGCGACTCAGTGTCCCTGAAATAATAACTGGACACACACACACACACACACACACACACACACACACACACACACACACACTGGACACAGACACACACACACACACACACACTGGACACAAACTGGACACACACACACACATTGGACACACACACACACACACACACACACTGGACACACACAAACACACAGGACACACACACACAAACTGGACACACGCACACTGGACACACGCACACACTGGACACAGACACACACACACACTGGACAAACACACACACACACACACACACACACACACACACACACACACACACACACACACACACACACACACACACAGACTGGACAAACACACACACACACACACACACACACACACACACACACACACACACAGACTGGACAAACACACACACACACACTGGTCAAACGCACACACACTGGACACACACACACACTGGACAAACACACACACACACTGGACACACACACACACAGACTGGACACATACACACACACACACTGGACACACACACACACTGGACACACACTGGACACACACACACACACACACTGGACACACACACACACACACACACACACACACACACACACACACACAGACTGGACACACACACAGACTGGACACACACATCGACACTCACACACACAAACACACTGGATACACACACACACACACACACTCTGGACACACACACAAACACACACACACTGACACACATAAACACTGACACACACACACACACACTGAAACACACACACACACACACTCACTGGACACACACACACACACACACACACTGGACACACGCACACACACACACTGGAAACACACACACACACACACACACACTGGAAACACACACACACACACACACACTGGAAACACACACACACACACACACTGGAAACACACACACACACACACTGGAAACACACACACACACACTGGAAACACACACACACACACTGGAAACACACACACACACACACACACACACACACTCACACACACACAGACTGGACAAACACTCACACACACACACACACACACACACACACACTGGTCAAACACACACACTGGACACAGGCACACACACTGGACACACGCACACACTGGACACACACACAGACTGGACACACACACACACACACACTGGACACACACACAGACTGGACAAACACACACATACACTGGACACAGACTGGACACACACACAGACTGGACACACACACACACACAGACTGGACAAACACACACACACACACACAGACTGGACACACACACACACACACACAGACTGGACACACACACACACACAGACTGGACACACACACTCACACACACTCAAACACACACACACTGGACAAACACACACACACACTCACACAGACACACACACACTGGACAAACACACACACACACACACTGGACAAACACACACAGACTGGACACACACACACACACACACACACACACACACACACTGGACAAACACA